>NC_057798.1:722262134-722268913 GCF_018294505.1 Triticum aestivum | reverse complement strand
CGCGCCCCCACCGGCCTCCTCCTTGCCGGAGCCGCCTCGCCGGAGCCGGAGCCAGGGTGGATGAGATCCACCCGTTCCCCGAACCAAACAGCGTCCCTGGCCTGGATCTCCTCGTCCCGCACGCCTCCGTCCCGGGTTGACTTTTTCCGCGAGGTGATTTTCTGCCAAGTCCCCAGTTTCTTGCATTTTCATGCCCTGTTCGACATGCCATAACTCTGCATCCGTAGCTCCGTTTCATGCATCTGATATGTAGAAATGTTCACCATGAGATGCTCATCATTTCATTCCATTGTGCCATGCTTGTTTGAATCAATCTTGATGCTCTAATCATCGTTGCAAGAGTGCTATATGATGTTAACTACTGTCTATTAACAGAACTTGATGTTTTGTCATTTTTGTTGCATTTGATGTGTGCATCCTATGAGCATGAGCTCTACATGTGTTTTGAACTACATCATGCCATCTTTACTGTGGTGTAATCCATGTATTTTTGTGAGTTTTGTAGTGAGTGCATCGAGCTCGGGAAGTAGGGTACTTGTTGTTGCTATTTTGCTAGGCTGAATCTGTTACTTCATGATGCTATGTAAACCTGTTGCTACTAGTCATTCTATGCATAATCTGGAGATTTTCACTAAGGATATTTTGTTACACATGTCATGCTCTATCCATCCTTGACCCTGTCTGTATTTATAGCTTGCTGTAGATTGTTGTAACCTTGCTCTAAACTTTCTAAATAATGTTGCTGTCAGCCTGTTAACATGAAGTTCAGTTTTGCCTTGAGTTTTGCTAGTGATACATGCACCCTATGAACTTGATCTTCCCATTTTTACCTTCATAAATAAGCCATCTTACTGTTATTCACCTTTCCATGCCATTTACTGCTCTGTGGTGAGTGGTACAAGCTCATCAACATGCCTACTTATCGTTGTTCCTGCCATGTTTGAATCTGTCATATCATTTGCCATGTTTACATGGGTGCCATCATATCTTCTGATCCTTATTGGCTCATGGTCAGTAAGGGACTTTTGTTCTATGAATTTAGTAGTATCATTCCATACCTTTGTTTGCCATGATAAGTTCCTATAACATGTTGCTTGATAGCTCTAAACATTGCAACCTGATATTATTTCTGCTAAGTCTGTAAACTGTTATTGTTTGTAATCGTGCCATGTGTTTTTGAGTATGTTCTAGTGATTTATGGAGATAGCTCAGTGTTCATGTTTTGTCATGCTTTACCTTTACCTAATTCCCTTGTCTTTATTTCATGTTAAGGTGTTGTAGCATGTTGTTTTGATGCTTGCAATATGCCTAGTTGCTGTTATGGATAGCTTGTCCTTTAAACTTGTTTCATGTGTGTGTGTTGAACCGTTGCTCCGTTTTGAGTGTGCTCTATATGAAACTTGCTTAGAATTGCATGTAGTTGCATATTATCATGTTGCATCCTTGTTTTGGGTGTATTTGCTTGATGTTTGTATGCATTTTGCATCAATGCCATGTTTACCTTGCCTTGCTCATATCTTCTAGGCCGTAGCTCCAAATCTAATGAACTTTATAGGTAACTTGACTAGAATCTCATGTAGATCATCTTGGTATATCTTAACTTGCTGTTTAACAACTTGAATATAAGGTTTTTTCAGATCTGGACCATTTTCAAAATTTGCATATGAGGACTTACCGGATTTGTTATATGTTGTTTCCGGCCTCATTTAACCTTGCTTTGATGTGTTGTTATTGTTTGCATCATCTCTTGCCATGCGTAGCCTCATATAGCTTTGTCATGCATCATACTTGGTTGAGCATCATGCCATGTCTATGTGTTGTGTTGTTTACCTTGTTGTTTGCTTCTTTCCGGGTGTGCTTCTTCTCGATAGTTCCCGTTTCGTTGCGTCCATGAGGATTCGTTCGTCTACGCTTGGTTCGGCTTCATCCGTTTGTCTTCTTCATGGACTCGTTCTTCTTCCTTGCGGGATTTCAGGCAAGATGACTGCTACCTTGGATCTCATTACTATCATTGCTATGCTAGTTGCTTCGTTCTATCACTTTGCTGTGCTACCTATCTTTTGCTCTTCAAGCGTCCCAATTGCCATGTCAGCCTCTAACCTTCTCACCCTTCCTAGCAAACCGTTGCTTGGCTATGTTACCGCTTTTGCTCAGCCCCTCTTATAGCGCTGCTAGTTGCAGGTGAAGATGAATATTGCTCCATGTTGGATTATGTTTATGTTGGGATATCAAAATATCTCTTATATTATTAATGCATCTACATACTTGGTAAAGGGTGGAAGACTCGGCCTTATGCCTGGTGTTTTGTTCCACTCTTGCCTCCCTAGTTTCCGTCATATCGGTATTATGTTCCCGGATTTTGCGTCCCTAACGCGGTTGGGTGATTTATGGGACCCCCTTGACAGTTCTCTTTGAATAAAACTCCTCCAGCAAGGCCCAACCTTGGTTTTACCATTTGCCTCACCACCACCTACTTTTCCCTTGGGAGTCGCTCTCTCGAGGGTCATCTTTATTTTAGCCCCCCCCCCGGGCCAGTGCTTCTCTAAGTGCTGGTCTGAACCGAGTAGACTACGGCGCTCCCTCGGGGAACCTCGAGGTCTGGTTTTACTCGTAGGATATCTCATCCGGTGTTGCCCTGAGAACGAGATATGTGCAGCTCCTATCGGGATTGTCGGCACATCGGGCGGCTTTGCTGGTCTTGTTTTACCATTGTCGAAATGTCTTGTAATCGGGATTCCGAGACTGAGCGGGTCTTCTTGGGAGAAGGAATATCCTTCGTTGATCGCGAGAGCTTATCATGGGCTAAGTTGGGACACCCCTGTAGGGTATAAACTTTCGAGAGCCGTGCCCGCGGTTATGTGGCAGATGGGAATTTGTTAATGTTCGGTTGTAGATAACTTGACACCAGATCCAAATTAAAATGCATCAACCGCGTGTGTAGCCGTGATGGTCTCTTTTCGGCGGAGTCCGGGAAGTGAACACAGTTTTTGGGTTATGTTTGACGTAAGTAGGAGTTCAGGATCACTTCTTGATCATTGATAGCTTCACGACCGTTCCTTTGCTCCTCTTCTCGCTCTTATTTGCGTATGTTAGCCACCATATATGCTTAGTCGCTGCTGCAACCTCACCACTTATCCTTTCCATACCCATTAAGCTTTGCTAGTCTTGATACCCATGGTAATGGGATTGCTGAGTCCTTGTGGCTCACAGATTACTACAACAATAGTTTCAGGTACAGGTTATGCAATGATCATGACGCAAGAGCGATGATTGCTTGTTTTGGAGTTCTTCTTCTGCTTCTTCTTCGATCAGGGGATAGGTTCCAGGTCGGTAGCCTGGGCTAGTCGGGTGGATGTCGTTTGAGTTTCTGTTTGTGTTTCATCCGTAGTTGGATTGTGCTCTTATGTATGATGATGTTGTATTCGTGTGGCATTGTATGCCTTATGTATGTATCCCCATCTATTATGTAATGTTGATGTAATGATATCCGCCTTGCAAAAGCGTTTCAATATGTGGGTCTATCCTTGGTGGGACCTTCGAGTTCCTCTTGGATAGGGTCGCATATTGGGCGTGACAAGTTGGTATCAGAGCCTCGACCGACCATAGGATCCCCCTTGATTGATCGTGTAGTTTGGCCGTTGTCGAGTCTAGAAGAAAACTTTTCTGGAGTCTAGTTATATTGGAGAGTAGGAATTCTTTTTACTCCTCAGCCCCTTCATCGCTCTGGTAAGGAATCTTGACGTAGGTGTTTTGAATTACTTCTCTTCCCCTTCAAATTTTCTTTAGGATCACACGGTTAGTTTTTGCGTTCATTGGTTCTCAGCTCTTTTCATCGGGTGCATTTCTCGTCAAGTTGACTCGAGCTTCTTCATCTTTGTCAAGTTCAATCCTCAGTTGTTTTCTTTTCCCACCCGCCCACCCTTTTTTCTCCTCAGAGCCGGAGTCCGTAATCGAGTATCCATCCTACTCGTGTGAAGCATTTGCATTCTTTCAACCGTTGTTTCCTCTTGAAGTTATTCATCGGTATTTCCCCTTCCAAGTTGCCTTTGTTTTCCCTCCCTCCCACCCTCTTCTTCCTGGAGCCTGAGTCTCTTTCGAGCATCAATTTTCATTCGTATGGAGCCTCTTCAGTCTTCCCTCAATCATTTCAACCGGTGAATTCTCGTCTTGGTGTACATTCTTCATCCTTTTTCTTCTCCGGTGGATTCAATTCCAATTTTCGGTAGTGATTATATTCTTTCCCTCGGCCCATGTGTTTTCCCTGCTCGTTCGCCTCTCGCCAGTTTATCATTCCGGAAGACATCTCAGGAGATTCGTCCATGTTCCAATTAATTCGAGGTTGTCACCTCATTCAAATATTTCAATTGTTCCGGTGCATCATTTCTCATTCAAACAATCCTTTTCAATGGTGTTTTCTTTTAGTGGGCCCTAACCCACAGGTCTTTTCCCAAGATCTTACCTGGATCTTCTAATTCTCCCGAAGTTATTCTTAATTCTTTTCAAAGTGTGACGTAAGAAGGGATTTCATCAGTCAGATGCCATCTCCAAGATCGCTTTCAAATTATTTTCATCTTTGGTTCAACCCTTTCTCTTTTTCATTCTACCAGAGTACCTCATTAATTTTGGTGGTGTTTCTCGTCGTCATTTGAAGACCAAAGAAGAGTTTTTCTCTAAATCTTGCTCGTTCTCTAGAAGATTCGGGGTTCCAGCTTCTTGTTATCCTATCAAATTATTCCATTTGTCAGATATTCATTTTCTTAACCATCCGGAGTATTTCAGGAGTTGATTTCTGCTTCTTTTCACCAGAGGCCATCGTTCCAGAAGAATTCTTTGTCCTCACATTTCAGCTACCGTTATCCAATTATCCCGGTGCTTCGTTCAAGTGTTCTTTAATCAGCTCATGATCTCTTTGTCCTTTTGCATCTAAATCCCCTCTTGCTTATTGGTTCTTCTAATTCTTCCCGGTGATTCTTTCTCTTTTCATCGTTCATTTTCATTTCTAACGGTGGTTCGTTCAATATTCTTTTTTCCTTGATTATCATTTTTATTCATTCGTTCTTTCCAATCCTACCGGTGGTTCATGAAGACTTTCTCAAGTTTTGTGCTATACCCCCCTTAATCCTTTCAAGAAGAATAAGTAGTATGCAAAATCCATTTCTTGTCATCAATTTATTTTGATGAAGGATAAGCATACAATAAATCTTATTCTTATTTCATCCAAGTGATTAATCCCTTCCTTCGGAGTTTGTTCTTGATGAATAAATTATAGTTCCAAGTGTTTTCATCTTTTCTTTTCCGGAGTTCAAATTTCCTCGGCCATTTCGTCGGAATCCCCATCTAAATCATCGGAAGTCTCATATTATTCTTTCTTCCTTCATTCTATCTCATCATCCTTTTGCCACCGGAGTTCTTCATGGTGGTTCTTCATGATTTAATTCTTTCTTCAAGAGTTCATCAAGACTTTGTTGGAGAAATTCAAGTATCTTTTCCTATCGTGTCTCGAAGTGCAATTAATTCTCTGTATTCTTTGAAGTGGAGTTTTGCATTTCTTCGTTCTTCTAAGCTATCCAATCATTCCCGTTTGTGGCCGGTTATCACCTTATGATCTTGAGATGTTACCTATAAGACCACAACAAGCTTATTCTTTTCGTTGTTGATTTTCTCAACAACTCTGTTTAAATCTTCCTTCTAAAGATGCTTTCAATTTCATTCCTGGCACAAGTTGTCATTTTCTTCTCCGTTCTTTTCATGCAACTCTTTCAATTCTTTCCGGAGGTTTTGTGTCATGTCTTCATCTAGTATCATTCCATCCTCTCAAGCTCGTGTTCTATTCCTCCATGTTTCAGCCGGAGTGCTGCCTAAATCCTTTTAGTCTTATTCGTTTCTTATCTCGTTCTAACCGGAGTGGTTTCATAGTCTATATGATTCCGTGAGCTTTTGATTCTCGTCATTCTCGTCGTTCCTCTCTTCTTGTCGAGTGCTCTTGATTCCTTGCTTCTTCTCTTGAGTTCTGGTTTCACCTCACCCCTTTTCTCTTCCGTCTCGTTCCTAAGATCTCGGGACGAGATCTCTTGTTAGTGGAGGAGAGTTGTAACGCCCCAGATTCGATGTGCCAGGTGTCTGCCAGTTATTAGCCGTCATTGCCATGTCATTTTCTTGCGTGTTGCATTTTGCCATGTCATCATGTGCATCTCATTTTGCATACGTGTTCGTCTCATGCATCCGAGCATTTTCCCCGTTGTCCGTTTTGCAATCCGGCACTCCTATGTCCTCCGCCGTTCCCCTCTTGTCTTGTGTTGTGAGCGGGTGTTAAACATTCTCGGAATGGACCGTGATTTGCCAAGCGGCCTTTGTATACCACCGTTAGACCGCCTGTCAAGTTTCGTGCCATTTGGAGTCCGTTTGATACTCCAACGGTTAACCGGGTAAACGTAAAAGCCTCTTTTGTGTGCAACCCAACACCCGTTCATAACAGACCTTGAGCCCATCCAAACCCCCTCTATGCTCTCCGTCGTTCGATCATGATCGTGTGGGCGAAAACCGCACCTCATTTGGACTCCCCTAGCTCCCTCTATCTATAAATATGTGATCCTCCCCGAAATCCCGGGTCCAAACCCTAGTTTCTTCCTCCCCGCGCCGCCGGACACGTCTGCGCCGCCACCGGACATGTCCACCCGCCAGCCTCCATGTCGTACCGGCCAACCCCGTCGCACCACGTCATCACCGCCGCCTCCCCAACCAACCGCACGCCGCCACCTCAGCCCGCCTCTCTCTCCTCC
>NC_057798.1:722053089-722261718 GCF_018294505.1 Triticum aestivum | reverse complement strand
CACCGCCCAGCGCTCCACCCCCGCCGTCGCCGCGGATCCGGTCGGGCCAGGCCGGATCGGACCGTCCCGGACCTCCCCGGCAGCGTCCCGCGCCCCCACCGGCCTCCTCCTCGTCGGAGCTGCCTCGCCGTCGGCGGAGCCGGGGTGGATGAGATCCACCCGTTCCCTGAACCAAACAGCGTCCCTGCCCTAGATCTCCTCATCCCGATCGCCTCCGTCCCGGGTTGACTTTTTCCGCGAGGTGATTTTCTGCTAAGTCCCCAGTTTCTTGCATTTTCATGACTTATTAGAAATGCCATAACTCTGCATCCGTAGCTCCATTTCATGCATATGATATATCAAAATGTTCATCAGGACATGCTCTTCATTTCATTCCAGTGTACTATGCTTTTTTGAATCCTTGTTGATTCTCTAATCATCGTTGCAAGAGTGCTATATGATGTTAACTGCTGTCTGTTAACAGAACTTGATGTTTTTTCATGTTTGTTGCATTTGATGTGTGCATCCTATGAGTATGAGCTCTACATGTGTTTTGAACTACATCATGCCATCTTTACTGTGGTGCAATCCATGTATTTTTGTGAGTCTTGTAGTGAGTGCATCGAGCTCGGGAAGTAGGGTACTTGTTGTTGCTGTTTTGTTAGGCTGAATCTGTTATTTCATGATGCTATGTAAACCTGCTACTACTAGTCATTCTATGCATAATCTGGAGATTTTGACTAAGGATGTTTTGTTATACATGTCATGCTCTATCCATCCATGCCCCTGGTTGCATTTATAGCTTGCTGTAGATTGTTGTAACCTTGCTCTAAAGTTTCTAAATAATGTTGCTGTCATCCTGTTAACATGAAGTTCAGTTTTTCCATGAGCTTTGCTAGTGATACATGCACCCTATGAACTTTCTCTTCCCATGTTTACCTTCATAAATATGCCGTATTACTGTTGGTCACCTTTCCATGCCATTTATTGCTCTGTGGTGAGTGGTACAAGCTCATCAACATGCCTACTTATCGTTGTTCCTGCCATGTTTGAATCTGTCATATCATTTGCCATGTTTACATGTGTGCCATCATATCTTCTGATCCTTTTTGGCTCACGGTCAGTAAGGGACTTTTGTTCTATGCATTTAGTAGTATCATAGCATACCTTTATTTTCCATGATAAGTTCCTGTAACATGTTGTTTGATAGCTCTAAACATTGCAACCTGATATTATTCCTGCTAAGTCTGTAAACTGTTATTGTTTGCAATCTTGCCATGTGTTTTTGAGCATGTTCTAGTGATTTATCGAGATATCTCAGTGTTCATGTTTTATCATGCTTTACCTGTACATCATGCCCATGACTTTTGTTTTCATGTTAAGGTGTTGTAGCATGTTGTTTTGATGCTTGCAATATGCCTAGTTGCTGTTATGGACAGCTTGTCCTTTAAACTTGTTTCATGTGTGTGTGTTGAACCGTTGCTCCATTTTGAGTGTGCTCTATATGAAACTTGCTTAGAATTTCATGTAGTTGCATATTATCATGTTGCATCCTTGTTTTGGGTGTGTTTGCTTGATGTTTGTATGTATTTTGCATCAATGCCATGTTTACCTTGCCTTGCTCATATCTTCTAGGCCGTAGCTCCAAATCTAATGAACTTTATATGTAACTTGACTAGAATCTCATGGAGATCATCTTGGTGCATATTAACTTGCTGTTTAACAACTAGAACATGAGGTTTTTTCAGATCTGGACCATTTTCGAAATTTGCATATGAGGACTTACCGGATTTGTTATATGTTGTTTCCGGCCTCATTTAACCTTGCTTTGATGTGTTATTGTTTGCATCATCTCTTGCCATGCGTAGCCTCATATAGCTTTGTCATGCATCATACTTGGTTGAGTATCATGCCATGTCTATGTGTTGTGTTGTTTACCTTGTTGTTTGCTTCTTTCCGGGTGTGCTTCTTCTCGATAGTTCCCGTTTCGTTGCGATCGTGAGGATTCGTTCGTCTACGCTTGGTTCGGTTCATCTGTTCGTCTTCTTCATGGACTCGTTCTTCTTCCTTGCGGGATTTCAGGCAAGATGACCGCTATCTTGGATCTCATTACTACCATTGCTATGCTAGTTGCTTCGTTCTATCGCTTTGCTGCGCTACCTATCTTTTGCTCTTCAAGCATCCCAATTGCCATGTCAGCCTCTAACCTTTTCACCCTTCCTAGCAAACTGTTGCTTGGCTATGTTACCGCTTTTGCTCAGCCCCTCTTATAGCGTTGCTAGTTGCAGGTGAAGATGAAGATTGCTCCATGTTGGATTATGTTTATGTTGGGATATCACAATATCTCTTATATTATTAATGCATCTATATACTTGGTAAACGGTGGAAGAGTCGGCCTTATGCCTGGTGTTTTGTTCCACTCTTGCCCCCCTAGTTTCCGTCATATCGGTAATATGTTCCCGGATTTTGCGTCCCTAACGCGGTTGGGTGATTTATGGGACCCCCTTGACAGTTCGCTTTGAATAAAACTCCTCCAGCAAGGCCCAACCTTGGTTTTACCATTTGCCTCACCACCACCTACTTTTCCCTTGGGAGTCGCTCTCTCGAGGGTCATCTTTATTTTAGCCCCCCCCCCCGGCCAGTGCTTCTCTAAGTGCTGGTCCGAACCGAGTAGACTATGGGGCCCCCTCAGGGAAACTCGAGGTCTGGTTTTACTCGTAGGATATCTCATCCGGTGTTGCCCTAAGAACGAGATATGTGTAGCTCCTATCGGGATTGTCGGCACATCGGGCGGCTTTGCTGGTCTTGTTTTACCATTGTCGAAATGTCTTGTAACCGGGATTCCAAGACTGATCGGGTCTTCCTGGGAGAAGGAATATCCTTCATTGATCGCGAGATCTTATCATGGGCTAAGTTGGGACACCCCTGCAGGGTATAAACTTTCGAGAGCCGTGCCCGCGGTTATGTGGCAGATGGGAATTTGTTAATGTCCGGTTGTAGATAACTTGACACCAGATCCAAATTAAAAGGCATCAACCGCGTGTGTAGCCGTGATGGTCTCTTTTCGGCGGAGTCTGGGAAGTGAACACAGTTTTTGGGTTATGTTTGGCGTAAGTAGGAGTTCAGGATCACTTCTTGATCATTGCTAGCTTCACGATCGTTCCTTCGCTGCTCTTCTCGCTCTTATTTGCGTATGTTAGCCACCATATATGCTTAGTCGCTGCTGCAACCTCACCACTTATCCTTTCCATACCCATTAAGCTTTGCTAGTCTTGATACCCATGGTAATGGGATTGCTGAGTCCTCGTGGCTCACAGATTACTACAACAACAGTTTCAGGTACAGTTTATGCGATGACCATGACGCGAGAGCGATGATTGCTTGTTTTGGAGTTCTTCTTCTGCTTCTTCTTCGATCAGGGGATAGGTTCCAGGTCGGCAGTCTGGGCTAGCAGGGTGGATGTCGTTTGAGTTTCTGTTAGTGTTTCATCCGTAGTCGGATGGTGCTCTTATGTATGATGATGTTGTATTCGTGTGGCATTGTATGCCTTATGTATGTATCCCCATCTATTATGTAATGTTGATGTAATGATATCCACCTTGCAAAAGCGTTTCAATATGCGGGTCTATCCTTGGTGGGACCTTCGAGTTCCTCTTGGATAGGGTCGCATATTGGGTGTGACAGCCCAAGGCACCCCAAGATTTTCAAGAATAGCCAAAAGCCTAATCTTGGGGATGCCCCGAGAAGGCATCCCCTCTTTCGTCTTCGTTCATTGGTAACTTTACTTGGAGCTATATTTTTATTCGCCACATGATATGTGTTTTGCTTGGAGTGTCGTGTATTATATTAGTATTTGCTTTTTAGTTTACCACAATCATCCTTGTTGTACATACCTTTTGGGATAAGCCCACTTGATTGAATTTATTAGAATATGCTATGTGCTTCACTTATATCTTTTGAGCTTGATAGTTTTTGCTCTAGTGCTTCACTTATATCTTTTAGAGCACGGCGGTGGCTTAATTTTGTAGAAATTACTAGTCTCTCATGCTTCACTTATATTATTTTGAGAGTCTTTTATAACAGCATGGTATTTGCTATGGTTATAAAATTGGTCCTAGAATGGTAGGCATCCAAGTTGGGTATAATAAAAACTATCATAGGAAGTGAATTAGATGCTATGATCAATTTGATACTTGATAATTGTTTTGAGATATGGAGGTAGTGATATTAAAGTCATGCTAGTTGGGTGATTATGAATTTAAAGAATGCTTGTGTTGAAGTTAGAAAGTCCCGTAGCATGCACGTATGGTTAAAGTTGTGTAACAAATTTGAAACATGAAGTGTACCTGGCTTGTGCATCCTTATGAGTGGCGGTCAGGGACGAGCGATGGTCTTTTCCTACCAATCTATCCCTCTAGGAGTATGCGCGTAATGCTTGATTTTTGATGACTTCTAAATTTTTTCAATAAGTATATGAGTTCTTTTGACTAATGTTGAGTCCATGGATTATACGCACTTTTACCTTTCCACCATTGCTAGCCTCTTCGATACCGTGCATTGCCCTTTCTCACCTTGAGGGTTGGTGCAAACTTCACTGGTGCATCCAAACCCCGTGATACGATATGCTCTATCACACATAAACCTCCTTATATCTTCCTCAAAACAGCCACCATACCTACCTATCATGGCATTTCCATAGCCATTCCGAGATATATTGCCATGCAACTTTCCACCGTTCCGTTTATCATCATCATGACATACATTACTTTTGGCATATTGCCATTGCATGATCATGTAGTTGACATCATATTTGTGGCAAAGCCACCATGCATAATTTTTCATACATGTCACTCTTGATTCATTGCACCATCCCGGTACGCCGCCGGAGGCATTCATATAGAGTCATATCTTGTTCTAGTTTCGAGTTGTAATTCATATGTTGTAATCAATGAAAGTTTGATGATTACCATTATTAGAGCATTGCCCAAAAAGAAAAAAAAGAAAGGCCAAAAGAAAAAAAGAAAGGCCAAAGAAAAAAAATTGAAAAAAAAGAATAAGAAAAAAAGAAAATAAATAAAATAAATAAAAGGGGCAATGTTACTATCTCTTTTTCTACACTTGTGCTTCAAATTAGCACCATGTTTTTCATGTACTGAGTCTCATATCTTGTGCTTCAAAGTAGCACCATGTTTTTCATGTAGTGAGTTTCATATGTTGTCACTTTCATATACTAGTGGGAATTTTTCATTGTAGAACTTGGCTTGTATATTCCTACGATGGGCTTCCTCAAATGCCCTAGGTCTTCGTGAGCAAGCAAGTTGGATGCACACCCACTAGTTTTCTTTTGTTGAGCATTCATGTATAGCTCTAGTGCATCCGTTGCATGGCAATCCCTACTCCTCATGTTGACATCAATTGATGGGCATCTCCATAGCCCATTGATTATCCTCGTCAATGTGAGACTTTATCCTTTTTTGTCTTCTCCATACAATCCCCATCATTATATTCTATTCCACCCATAGTGCTATATCCATGGCTCACGCTCATGTATTACGTGAAGGTTGAAAAGGTTTGAGATTATTTAAGTATGAAACAATTGCTTGGCTTGTTATCGGGGGTGTAGAATTTGGGAACATCTTTGTGTGACGAAAATGAAGCATAGCCTAACTATATGATTTTGTAGGGATAAACTTTCTTTAGCCATGTTATTTTGCGAAGACATGATTGCTTTGATTAGTATGCTTGAAGTGTTACAATTTCTTTTATCAGTATGAACTTTTATTATGAATCATTTGGATCTGAACATTCATACCACAATAAAGAAAATTACATTGAGAATTATGCTAGGTAGCATTCCACATCAAAAAATCTGTTTTTATCATTTACCTACTCGAGGACGAGCAGGAATTAAGCTTGGGGATGCTTGATATGTCTCCAACGTATCTATAATTTTTGATTGTTCCATGCTATTATATTACCCCTTTTGGATGTTTATGGGCTTTATTTTACACATTTATATCATTTTTGGGACTAACCTATTAACTGGAGGCCCAGCCCGTATTGTTGTTTTCTTTGCCTATTTCAGTATTTCGAAGAAAAGGAATATCAAACGGAGTCCAAACAGAATGAAACCTTCGGGAGCGTGAACTTTGGAACAAACGTGATCCAGAGGACTTGAAGTGCAAGTCAAGAAGCAATCGAGGCAGCCAGGAGATAGGAGGGTGCGCCCACCCCTCCTGGGTGCGCGCCTGTCTCCTGGGCCCCTCGAGCGGCCACCGACGTACTTCTTCCTCCTTTATATACCTACGTACCCCGAAAACATCCAGGGAGCCACCGAAACACAATTTCCACCGCCGTAACCTTCTGTATCCGCGAGATCCCATCTTGGAGCCTTCATCGGCGCTCCGCCGGAGGGGGGATCAACCATGGAGGGCTTCTACATCAACACCATAGCCCCTCCAATGAGTTGTGAGTAGTTTACCACAGACCTTTGGGTCCATAGTTATTAGCTAGATGGCTTCTTCTCTCTTTTTGGATCTCAATACAATGTTCTCCCCCTCTCTTGTGGAGATCTATTCAATGTAAACTCTTTTTGCGGTGTGTTTGTCGAGATCCGATGAATTGTGGGTTTATGATCAAGTTTATCTATGAGAAATATTTGAATCTTCTCTGAATTCTTTTATGTATGATTGAGTTATCTTTACAAGTCTCTTCGAATTATCAGTTTGGTTTGGCCTACTAGATTGATCTTTCTGGCCATGGGAGAAGTGCTTAGCTTTGGGTTCAATCTTGCGGTGTCCTTACCTAGTGACAGAAAGGGTTGCAAGGCACGTATTGTATTGTTGCCATCGAGGATAAAAAGATGGGGTTTATATCATATTGCTTGAGTTTATCCCTCTACATCATGTCATCTTTCTTAATGTGTTACTCTGTTCTTATGAACTTAATACTCTAGATGCATGCTGGATAGCGGTCGATGTGTGGAGTAATAGTAGTAGATGCAGGCAGGAGTCGGTCTACTTGTCACGGACGTGATGCCTATATACATGATCATGCCTAGATAATCTCATAATTATTCGCTTTTCTATCAATTGCTCGATAGTAATTGGTTCACCCACTGTAATACTTATGCTATCTTGAGAGAAGCCTCTAGTGAAACCTATGGCCCCCAGGTCTATCTTTTATCATATTAGCTTTCAATCTACTTTTATTTGCATCTTTACTTTTTGCATCTATATTATAAAATACCAAAAATATATTTATCTTATCATACTATCTCTATCAGATCTCGCTTTCGCAAGTGGTCGTAAAGGGATTGACAACCCCTTTATTGCGTTGGTTGCGAGTTCTTTGTTTGTTTGTGTAGGTGCGTGGGACTTTTGAGGAGCCTCCTACTGGATTGATACCTTGGTTCTCAAAAACTGAGGGAAATACTTACGCTACTATTGCTGCATCACCCTTTCCTCTTCACGGAAAACCAACGCAAGCTCAAGACGTAGCAGGACACAACCTTGAAGTTTTAGAGAGTCATTTATTTCTGTTGTGTGCTTTCATATAGTTTAAAAACAAAAAAATAAAGAGGGGAGCCCAAAAATTTTCAAAAAGGAAAGTGAAAGTGAGAAAGACAAGCATTGTTGAAGTAGGGGAGCTCCTTGAACTTTTTTCATGCTCATAGAAACTTTGTGTATCTTAATTACAGAAACTTTTCATAAAAATAATTACACCCTTGTACAATTACATTGTATTATAAAAATAATGTGCCAAGTTTTGCCTTTAGGATGTTTACAATGCTTGTTGGTTTGTGCAGCGCAGGACAGAAACTTTGGTTGTAGTGCGCGATTTTACATTTTTTACTGGAACGTCAAACGGTTCTGAAATTTTTGCACTGTCTTTCTCTACCAATTTTTATTATTCCTAATTTTTGTAGATTTTTTGGGGTACCAGAAGTATGGAGAATGTTTAGATTGTTACAGACTGTCCTGTTTAAGACTGGTTCTGTTTTTGATGCATAGTTTGCTTGTTTTGATAAAACTATCAATTTCTATCAGTGGATTAAGCCATGGAAAAGTTATATTACAGTAGCTACAATGCAAAAATAAAATATGAATTGGTTTGCAACAGTACTTAGAGTAGCGATTTGCTTTATTATACTAACGGATCTTACCGAGTTTTCTGTTGAAGTTTTGTGTGGATGAAGTGTTCGAAGATCGAGGAGGTCTCAATATGAGGAAAAGAAGGAGAGGCAAGAGCTCAAGCTTGGGGATGCCCAAGGCACCCCAAGTAAATATTCAAGGAGACTCAAGCGTCTAAGCTTGGGGATGCCCCAGAAGGCATCCCCTCTTTCTTCAACAAGTATCAGTATGTTTTCGGATTCGTTTCATTCATGCGATATGTGCATATCTTGGGGCGTATTTTGCATTTAGTTTTCACTTTTCTTTTATTCACCATGATGGTATGAGATAGTCCATGGTTGATTTATAGAATGCTTTTTGCACCTCACTTAAATCTTTTGACTATGGCTTTATAGAATGCTTCATGTGCTTCACTTATATCATTTGAAGTTTGGATTGCATGTTTCTCTTCACATAGGAAACCGTCATTTGTAGAATGCTCTTTTGCTTCACTTATATTTGTTTGAGCGTGGGCATATCTTTTGTAGAAAGAATTAAGCTCTCTTGCTTCACTTATATCTATTTAGAGAGATGACAGGAATTGGTCATTCACATGGTTAGTCATAAAATCCTACATAAAACTTGTAGATCATTGAACATGATATGTTTGATTCCTTGCAATAGATTCACGATATAGAGATGATAATATGTGGGATGTACTAGTATATGGTTGTGTTTAGTAAGGATATTGGTGTTAAGGTTTGTGATTCCCGAAGATGCACATATGGTCTCCTAACTATGTAACCAAATTGGCGCGCATTGCATTTTGATTGTTTATCTTTGCGTGAAGGTCGGGGGCGCATGATGGTTAACTCCTACTATCCTTCCCCCTAGGAGCATGCGTAGTAGTACTTTGCTTCTAGGGCTAATAAACTTTTGCAATAAGTATATGAGTTCTTTATGACTAATGTGAGTCCATGGATTATACACACTCTTACCCTTCCATCATTGCTAGCCTCTTCGGTACCATGCATTGCCCTTTCTCACCTCGAGAGTTGGTGCAAACTTCACCGGTGTATCCAAACCCCGTGATACGGTACACTCTATCACACATAAGCCTCCTTATATCTTCCTCAAAATAGCCACCATACCTACCTATCATGGCATTTCCATAGCCATTCCGAGATATATTGCCATGCAACTTCCATCATCATCATATACATGACTTGAGCATTTATTGTCATATTGCTTTGCATGATCGTAAGATAGCTAGCATGATGTTTTCATGGCTTGTCCATTTTTTGATATCTTTGCTATGCTAGATCATTGCACATCCCGGTACACCGCTGGAGGCATTCATATAGAGTCATATTTTTGTTCTAGTATCGAGTTGTAATATTGAGTTGTAAGTAAATAAAAGTGTGATGATAATCATTATTAGAGCATTGCCCTAGTGAGGTAAGGATGATGGAGATTATGATTCCCCCACAAGTCGGGATGAGTCTCCGGACTTTATGAAAAATAAAAGAGGCCAAAGAAGCCCAAATAAAAAAAGAGGCCAAAGAAGCCCACCAGAAAATTAAGAAAAATAAAAATAAAAAAAAATAAAAAAATGAGAGAAAAAGAGAGAAGGGGCAATGTTACTATCCTTTTAACACACTTGTGCTTCAGAGTAGCACCATGTTTTTTCATATAGGGAGTCTCTTGAGTTATCACTTTCATGTACTAGTGGGAATTTTCATTATAGAACTTGGCTTGTATATTCCGATGAGGGGCTTCCTCAAATGCCCGAGGTCCCGTGAGCAAGCAAGTTGGATGCATACCCACTTAGTTTCCAGTTTGAGCTTTCATACACTTATAGCTCTTAGTGCATCCGTTGCATGTCAATCCCTACTCCTCGCATTGACATCAATTGATGGGCATCTCCATAGCCCGTTGATTAGCCGCGTCGATGTGAGACTTTCTCCCTTTTTGTCTTCTCCACCCAACCTCCATCATCATATTCTATTCCACCTGTAGTGCTATATCCATGGCTTGCGCTCATGTATTGCGTGAGGGTTGAAAAAGTTGAAGCGCGTTAAAAAGTATGAAACAATTGCTTGGCTAACACCGGGATGAGCATGAGGGGTACCTTGTGTTAAGAAAAGGGAGCATACAAGACTATATGATTTTGTAGGGATAGCGTTCTTTAGCATTGATATTTTGAAAGACATGATTGCTTGTTGGGATGCCTGAAGTATTATTGTTTTTATGTCAAATGATAGATTATTGCCTTGAATCACTCGTGTCTTAATATTCATGCCATGATTAGATTACATGATCAAGATTATGCTAGGTAGCATTCCACATCAAAAAATATGTTTTTTATCATTTACCTACTCGAGGACGAGCAGGAATTAAGCTTGGGGATGCTGATACGTCTCTGTTGTATCTATAATTTTTTATTGTTCCATGCCAATATTATTCAACTTTCATATACTTTTGGCAACTTTTTATACTATTTTTGGGACTAACATATTGATCCAGTGCCTAGTGCCAGTTCATGTTTGTTGCATGTTTTATGTTTCACAGAAAACCCATATCAAACGGAGTCCAAATGGGCTAAAAATGGACGGAGAATATTTTTGGAATATTTATGATTTTTGGGAAGAAGAATCAACGCGAGACGATGCTCGAGGGGCCCACGAGGCAGGGGGCGCGCCCTAGGTGGTGGGCGTGCCCCTGACCCTCGTGGACACCCCGTAAGGCGGTTGCTGCTCTTCTTTTGTTGCAAGAAAGCTAATATCCGGAAATAGGTTTCAATCCAATAGGAGTTACGGATCTCCGGGAATATAAGAAACGGTGAAAGGGCAGATCTGAGACGCAGAAACAGAGAGAGACAGAGAGACAGATCCAATCTTGGAAGGGCTCTAGACCCTCCCACGCCATGGAGACCATGGACTAGATGGGAAAACCTTCTCCCATCTAGAGACAAGGTCATGGAAGAAGAAGAAGAAGGGGGGCTCTCTCCCCCTCTCTCCCGATGGCGCTGGAACGCCACCGGGGCCGTCATCATCACCGCGATCTACACCAACACCTCCGTCATCTTCACCAACATCTCCATCACCTTCCCCCATCTATATTCAGCGGTCCACTCTCCCGCAACCCGCTGTACCCTCTACTTGAACATGGTGCTTTATGCTTCATATTATTATCCAATGATGTGTTGCCATCCTATGATGTCTGAGTAGATTTTCGTTGTCCTATTGGTAATTGGTGAATTGCTATGATTGGTTTAATTTGCTTGTGGTTATGTGTCCTTTGGTGCCCATCATATGAGCCAGCGCGTGGATCACACCATATGGTTAGTTGCATGTTGATAGGACTATGTATTGGAGGGCAAGAGTGACAGAAGCTTCAACCTAGCATAGAAATTGATGCATACGGGATTGAAGGGGGACCAATATATCTTAATGCTATGGTTGGGTTTTACCTTAATGAACGTTAGTAGTTGCGGATGCTTGCTAATAGTTCCAATCATAAGTGCATAGAATTCCAAGTCAGGGATGACATGCTAGCAGTGGCCTCTCCCACATAAAACTTGCTATCGGTCTAGTAAAGTAGTCAACTGCTTAGGGACAATTTCACAACTCCTACCACCACTTTTCAACACTCCCTATACTAACTTTATTGCGTTTTTATCTAAACAGCCCCTAGCTTTTATTTACGTGCTATTTATTATCTTGCAAACCTATCCAACAACACCTACCAAGTACTTCTAGTTTCATACTTGTTCTAGGTAAAGCGAACGTTAAGCGTGCGAAGAGGTTGTATCGGTGGTCGATAGAACTTGAGGGAATATTTGTTCTACCTGTAGCTCCTCATTGGGTTCAACACTCTTACTTATCGGAAGAGGCTACAATTGATCCCTTATACTTGTGGGTTATCAGCAATCCATTTATGGACTGGTGCAAACCTCTCGGAGTTGGAATAAATGCTTTGATAGTGTGATCAAAGCATATGGTTTTATACAGACTTTTGGAGAAGTCTGTATTTACAAGAAAGTGAGTGGGAGCTTTGTAGCATTTCTAATATTATATGTCGATGACATATTATTGATTGGAAATGATATAGAATTTCTGGATAGCATAAAGGGATACTTGAATAAGAGTTTTTCAATGAATGACCTCGGTGAAGTTGCTTACATATTGGGCATCAAGATCTATAGAGATAGATGAAGACGCTTGATAAGTTTTTTTTCTAATGGGTAAATACCTTGACAAATTTTTGAAAGAGTTTAAAATGGATCAGTCAAAGAAGGAGTTCTTGTCTGTATTACAAGGTGTAAAGTTGAGTAAGACTCAAAGCCCGACCACGGAAGAAGATAGAAAGAGAATGAAAGTCATTGCCTATGCCTCAGTCATAGGTTCTATAAAGTATGATATGATGTGTACTAGACCTATTGTGTACCTAGACATGAGTTTGGCAAGAGGGTACAATAGTGATCTAGAGTAGATCACTGGACATCGGTTAAAATTATCCTTAGTGAGGACTAAGGAAATGTTTCTCGGTGATGGGGGTGATAAAGACTTCGTCGTAAAGAGTTACATCGGTGCAAGCTTTTACATCGATCCAGATGAATCTAAGTCTCAATCTGGATACATATTGAAAGTGGGAACAACTAGCTAGAGTAGCTCTATGCAGAGCATTGTAGACATAGAATATTTGCAAAATACATATGGCTCTGAATGTGACAGACCCGTTGACTAAACTTCTCTCATAAGCAAAACATGATCACACCTTAGTACTCTTTGGGTGTTATTCACATAACGATGTGAACTAGATTATTGACTCTAGTAAACCCTTTGGGAGTTGATCACATGGCGATGTGAACTATGGGTGTTAATCACATACATATGTGAACTATTGGTGTTAACTCACATGGTGATGTGAACTAGATTATTGACTCTAGTGCAAGTGGGAGACTGAAGGAAATATGCCCTAGAGGCGATAATAAAGTTATTATTTATTTCCTTATTTCATGATAAATGTTTATTATTCATGCTAGATTGTATTAACCGAAAACTTAGTACATGTGTGAATACATAGACAAAACATAGTGTCCCTAGTATGCCTCTACTTGACTAGCTCGTTAATCAAAGATGGTTATGTTTCCTAACCATAGACATGTGTTGTCATTTGATGAACATGATCACATCATTAGGAGAATGATGTGATGGACATGACCCATCCGTTAGCTTAGCATTATGATCATTACAGTTTCATTGCTATTGCTCTCTTCATGACTTATACATGTTCCTCAGACTATTAGATTATGCAACTCCCGAATACCGGAGGAACACTTTGTGTGCTACCAAATGTCACAACGTAAATGAGTGATTATAAAGGTGCTCTACAAGTGTCTCCGAAGGTGTTTGTTGGGTTGGCATAGATCGAGATTAGGATTTGTCACTCCGTGTTTCGGAGAGGTATCTTTGGGCCCTCTCGATAATACTCATCACTATAAGCCTTGCAAGCATTGTGAATAATGAGTTAGTTGCGGGATGAAGTATTACGGAACGAGTAAAGATACTTTCCAGCAACGAGATTGAATTAGGTATGGTGATACCGATGATCGAATCTCGGGCAAGTAACATACCGATGACAAAGGGAACAACGTATGTTGTTATGTGGTTTGACCGATAAAGATCTTCATAGAATATGTAAGAGCCAATACGAGAATCCAGGTTCCGCTATTGGTTATTGACCAGAGATGTGTCTCGGTCATGTCTACATAGTTCTCGAACCCGTAGGGTCCGCACGCTTAACGTTCGATGACGATTTGTATTATGAGTTATGTGATTTGATGACCGAAGTTTGTTCGGAGTACCCGGATGAGATCACGGACGTGACGAGAAGTCTCAAAATGGTCGAGATATAAAGATCGATATATTGGAAGACTATATTCGGACATCGGAAAGGCTCCGAGTGATTCGGGTATTTTTCGGAGTACCGGAGAGTTATGGGAATTTGCCGGGGGAAGTTAATGGGCCTTATTGGGCTTTAGTGGAGTGAGGGAAGAAGGGACACGAGGTGGCGCAGGCCTCCCCCTGCCCAAACCGAATTGGACAAGGGGTGGGGGCGCGGCCCCTCCTTTCCTTCTCCCTCTCCCACCTTTCCTTCTTTCCTACTCCGGAAAGGAAAGGGAATCCTACTAGGACTTGGGAGTCCTAACTCCCTACACTTGGTGCGCCCCTAGGAGGGCCGGCCTCTCTCCCTCCCTCCTTTATATACGTGGGCAGGGGGCACCCCAAAGACACAAGTTTCTCTCTCAACCGTGTGCGGTGCCCCCCTCCACAGTTACACACCTCGATCATACCATCATAGAGCTTAGGTGAAGCCCTGCGCCGGTAGCATCATCATCACCATCGCCACGCCACCGTGTTGATGGAACTCACCCTCGTCCTCAACTCGATCAAGAGCATGAGGGACGTCATCGAGCTGAACGTGTACTGAACGTGGAGGTGCCGTACGTTCGGTACTTGATCGGTTGGATCGGGAAAAGTTTGACTACATCAACCGTGTTATTGAAACACTTCCGCTTTCGGTCTATGAGGGTACGTGGACACACTCTCTCCTCTCATTGCTATGTATCACCTAGATAGATCTTGCGTGATCGTATGATTATTTTTTCAAAAATTACTGCGTTCTCCAACACTAATCATCATCGATGCAATCCAACACGAAAAGTAACTACTCCCAGCCATCCAAATTAATTATCACGGTTTTAGTATATATTTGAACTAAATTTGTGTTAAAGCTGCCACAAATATTATGGATCGGAAGGAGTATAAAATTTGTAAGAAAGTTATTCATTCATATACTACTTCTAACTTGCTATGCGCATTTAGTGGGAGAAGACGTTCCCGTCGACGACGAGGTACCTACGGCGACTTCGTAAATTTCAAAATGATATGCCGGCTCAGTCTTTCGGAGGTGCTCATAGGGTAGGGTGTGCATGTGTGCGTTCATAGAGGTGAGTGTATGCGTGTATGTATGAGCGCTTGTGTCTGTACTGATGTTAAAAAAAACTTGATACTCCATTGAAGGGAGCTTTCTTAGGCACTTGCGGGAACGAAAATAAAAATCAGGAAAAACTACTAAGCGTTCCGCCCACAATGCTAGGCGTTAATCATGGTCGCTAGTGTTGAATAAAACAAGGGCCAGCGTTGCCTTCCATAGCTCGCGTGGGAGGGAAAGAAGGCAAGCGCCAGATGCATCAGTAGCAACGCCAACCTGACTCCGAGATTCAAGCAATCAACTGTCGTAGGAAATAAATCCTAGCTGAAAGAAATATGCCCTAGAGGCAATAATAAAATTATTGTTTATATTTTTTATATCATGATAAATGTTTATTATTCATGTTAGAATTGTATTAACCGGAAATTTGATACATGTGTGCACACATAAACAAAACACTGTGTTCCTAGTAAGCCTCTACTAGACTAGCTGGTTAATCAAAGATGGTTAAGTTTTCTAACCATAGACATGTGTTGTCATTTGATGAACGGGATAACATACTAGCTGGCTAACTAGTGGTTACTCTGCGGGTAGAACACTTGTTGATTAATGAACTAGACGATACCCCGCGCGTTGCTACGGGAAGTTATAATACTCCACATGAGAAAGATTATGGACTGAAATAAGTAAAGAATGAAAAAAAAAAACTATGTTATTTCAAACCTTTGTTGGTATAGAGAGTGACAAAGTAAGTAATTAAAAATATATACTTGTTTGAGCCTTTATTGGTACTATATGAAAAATCAGAAAATTAGTATATCGTAGAGTAGTATGTCATATTTTTATAATTAAAATGCATTGCTTTTTGCGCAAAATTGAAATGCATAACTAACATGAGAAAATAGGACATACAGCTAATGAAAATTACCAAAAGAGCAAGCGATGATATTTACACGGCGTTGTGAGGACGAATTTTGCATGACGAGTATATTAGTTCGTACATTCATATTATTAAAATGCAGTAGACAGTTCCATTTGCCATCGTATAGCTGTCGTGCGCTCAGCTGTTCCGTTACTGAAAACATGCGAAGCCCAGTCTGAACCTACCGAAAGAATGGCGAGCACAAAACCACTAATACAAATGCCTTACTTGTAATAGGAACAGAAGCACAAAATATAAAGAAATCGAATAACAACACATACATACATCTTAGAATTTGTACATGACCAAGAGTCACATACCAATCACTGTAAAAAAATGAAAGGGTAAGGTGCATGTGCTGTGCACATCAGGCCCATACAACAAAGATCTGAAGAATTATACGGCAGGAAAGACCTGAATTGCATTTACAGTACGTATGTATCTCTTCCACTGAAAAAGCGCAGATGCCTTCAGGGGAGCAACACAGGGGTAAAGATGTGGACAAATTTACGACGGGAACGGCCTCATCTCCCTGCTCCTACCTAGCAATAAAATAAATTTGCACAAAAGGATCAACAAAAACTGTGAACAATGCATCTGAATGTGATGTAGCAACTAATTATAATTGCAAATGAAACTGAGAAAGAAAATTAACTACCTGAAGTCCAGATCAAAGATCCATGTCAATCAAATTCATACATGGAATTGATCCATATTCAGATACAAAAATGTATGTAGAGTAATTTAGCTGTGTACTAGTCCATGAAACTGAAGGTAGAGTACGGATCTAATTCTCTGAACAAAAAAAGCATGTGCAAGGCCACAGCAGCTACTTAGCGGCATGAATTGGTTCCAATCATTGTGAAGCGGATTGGTATATGATGTGCACGCATAGTGTTACTGTTTTTCCCTCCTAAGATCGGATAGAGGAAACAACAAAGTATCCACTTCTTCCTGCTATTACCTTGGCGACTTGAGAAACAACACAGGCGTAAAGATCTGGACAAATATACGATGGGAGCAGCCCCATCTTCCTGCACCTACCTTGGCGAGTTGGCTACAGAGGCGCTAGTTTGATTGGGATCCATCATGCCGTCGAACTACGCTTGGGGGCAGACGCGAGGCGCCGCTGGCCGCTGGCCGCCGTCATATCACGGCGCCCTTCCCGGCGCCAGCTACTCCATCTGGAAATCAGGGCCTCCACGGATCCACCCAAGCTAACTTAAAAGAACGATGTTCAGATCTGGGGACATAGATATGAAGGTTGAAGGAGGAGGCTGATGGTGGCACACATGGTTAGCCGGGAGGTCGGGTCGACGCCATGACGTGTGGCTTGGGCCAACATAGTCCAGGCTCATGCCGATCATGGGGTTCACGGAGGGTGGCGTCGCGCAGGTCTCTCATGGCTGGAGAAGGTTGGGCCGGCGGCGACGCAATATGGGAATTGTGGCACAGATAGATTGAAGCAGAAGAATTGGGAAGTGTACGCTGAGATTTATTGATGAAAGGGAGATGGAAGGAACCGTCCCACGAGGAAGCAATCAGTGCAACTGGAATTAACACCATCAGAGAAAGGGAAGCAATCCGTGCGACGGGAATTAACACAATCAGACGATTCGTTTCATTGAAAAAATAAAAAATAAATTGTTGAGGTGGCAGATTTGCTTAGGTGAGACCCTGCATGTTGATTGCTGATGTGGACATTGTGCATGTCAATAGAATATGGAGTAGTGGGGAGCAACTTCTTAAGAATGGTAGATTCACCATGGAAGCTTTCCATTTCACTTGTCCATCCACTTACATTTCTTCATTCCTCTTCTCCCCTTTTTGACTTCTCCCCTTTCATCTCTGTTTTTTTCTTTCATCGGTTTTTTATCAAGACCATCTAACCGTCCTCACGTCTTATTTATTTAACAAGTAAATTTTCGTTTCCTTTGATAAGTTAGTGACAATGTTGATTTAGCATTATGAACGTTCATACTTCTTTCTATAAATTTGGTCAAAGTAAAGATACTTTGACATCGGACGAAATTTATATGCGGACAAAAGAGGACTGGAGGGACTATTATGAAATAGAATCGACATTTTGGTACATGATGATTACGTATAAAAGCTCCATAAAAATTTAACAAATCAATGCAAAACCTTTTGTCATTACGGCATTTTCAATGCTTATCAGCAAATATGCTCCGGCATTCGTCTGTGGACAGAGGGACCAGTCTGCGGACACTGATACTGGAGGCCGCTATCTAACGGTGCCCGCATACATTTCAACAACTATTTAAACTAGCCGGACTAAATTCGTGCAAACACGAGTGATTCAATATAAACCGGACAACATTCAAGGAAACATGATGGATTTTTATTACATCTCGAACATTTAGAACAGAAAAAAACATAACCTACCTTAAACCTAACCTACGGCGGTGTCCGACGTCCAAGCCCTTGTTGTTCCCTTTTCGGGACCGCGTCCTTCATCCGCCGTCTTCATAAGCACCAGCGATAAGACCGATCAAGTGAAGGTGTGATAGAACATGGGAGACGGACTGGTCCACATGGGACACAATGTCCTACCGCCTCCCATGCCCTACTCATTCTCGAAGGAGTTTGTGCCTTGTCCGTCGCTAGTGGACGTGAGGTCCATCATGGAAATAAAGGCGCCAACGCTCTCGTCGTCCCACCAGGCCTTCCAAAAGTTCGTCGATGGCGCGTAGGACGTGCAGCTGACGTTGTTCTTATCCGCGGACGTCTGCAGCTACGCCTCCGCGACAACCTGTTCCTGTCGAGCGGTGGATTGAGCGCCGGCGGCCTCGTAGATCGCACGCTGCTCCGCGACGAAGTTGGGATTCACCTCGGTCATGGCCGCCACGGACTCCTCGCTCGTGCGCTAGCCGTCGATTTGGCCCTCCGTCAGCTGGTACTGCTCGAGGAGGAACAGGTTGTACCGTCGTTCCTCCTTCGCCTGCAGGAACACAAACATATGCGCCGTCGCGGGCTGCTCCTCCGCCATGGCGGCGTTGAAGTGCGCCTGCTCCATAGTGAAGCCGGCATGCCCCGGGGCGGGCTCTGGTGCGGTGTCGGCGGCTCCCCATCATGGGGGCATCCTCGTCGCCAGAGACCTCGGGCGAGCCGGAGTCACGACGGCTCTGCCAAGCGACCGTAAGGGCAGCCACCTCGTGCTTCATCTCCGTCGAAAGGCTCTCTCTTAGAGCGTTGCCGCCTGGAGTCACGGCGGATGTGGTGCAAGAGAGGGGAGTGTGGAGAAGATGAATATATCAGAAGTTTTCTGGAAAAAAAATTCAAGCAACTTGGCCACCGTATATATGAATATGAGACAAGACGACAAATGAACAAATCATTTCCCTTGATCATGTTCACCATCTTCTGAATATTAGAACTTTGTTTGTTTACTCTTCCAAAACATCATGTATAATTTAATCAAGAACCTGAAAAAAAAAACCTACGCAACTTATGCATGTGCCAATGTGTGCGTGATGTTCTCAAACATCAGGCACACATTGGCACATGCATGGCAGGTACGTGCAAAGCGGAGCTAGTCGAGTGTGTAGCAGCAGTTCTTGAAGGTGTTCATGTCGCGGCTGAAGAGCGGCACGTAGGCGTCCACGCTGCCGTCGCCCAAGAAGGACGGCAGCAGGATGAGCAGGCCCTCCACCGGCAGGTAGCTGGGCATGAAGAAGAACGGCCGGCCGCCTCCGAAGTCCATGTCGTAGAACGGGATCCGCAGCCAGCTGTCGACCTCGATGTTGGGGCTCAGCACCATCTCAACCGCATCGGCCGTCGCCAGCAGCCGCTCCTTCTCCACAGCGCCGGAGTTGGCGAAGTCGATGAACGACTTGAAGTAGCCATCGTTGATCCGGGCCACCGCCCGGCTGATGAGCTCCACCGCGTGCTTCACCGGCCTGGCCACGAGCTCCCCCGCCGTGGTGGTGGGCCGCGCCCAGAGGATGACGTTGCCGGTGTATCCGTCCGGCACCTGCGGGCTCATCCGCGCTCTTCCGTCCACCGCGATGGCGACGCTGGTGGTCTCCCCGCCATCGAGCCCGCGCGCCTTGGTCATGCTGCGCCACAGGTGCGCCACCACGCACTGCAGGGTGCTGCACGGCCGGGGTGCGCCCGCCGACGCCTGCGCCTTGAGCCTCGAGATGAACTCCCGGCTGAAGTGCACCTTGTTGACCACCACCTCGTCGTCTTCGTCGTCGCCGTCCCCACAGACAACATCGTCGTACACCTTCTTGTAGGGTTTGAACTCGACGCCACGGTGCTCGTACTCGACGTGCAGCGGTTCGCGGGGATGGAAGAAGGAAGCGCGGTCGTGCACCGGGACGGGGTCGATGGCGGCGCCGCGGGTGGCCTGGCTCCAGGCGACGAAGAAGTTGCCGGTGGAGCGGCCGTCGGACACGATGTGCTGCGTGGTGAACCCCACGACGAGCGACCCGCACGGGAAGCGCGTGACCTGGATCAGCATCAGCTCCTCGGGCCCGTCGTCGCCGCTGGGGTGCAGGCTGAGCACCTCCGGCGTGGGCTTGAGCGGCATGACGCTGTCGAGCGCCACGTCGGCCGTCGCCTCCACGAACCGCGCGCCGGCGTCGTTGAGCATGATCGCGCGTTCGCCGTTGGGGTCCACGCCGAGCCTCCCGGCCCACTCGCGGTAGTCCACCAGCGCCCTGGCCAGCCCGGCCTCGAGGACGGCGTTGGGCGGCGCCGGTGCGTGGAACGCGTATATCACCGAGATGTACGTGTCGAAGTTGGCCTTGTCGAGCACGGTGAGCTGGACGACGTCGTTCGTGCAGGCCGGAGCGACGCCGCAGGCGCCGTAGTCGGGGTTGACGGCCTTGGACGAGTGCACGGTGATCTTCATGTCGACAATAATGTAAAATGAGCTGAATTGCTTAGTCACACGTACTAGGAATCTCGAACGTGCGGTATGGGTGTTCTTGGGCAGAGGTACAGACAAGGATCTTGAGTGTGAGATTATTGGGTGGTGAGGCTGGATGAGCAGATGTCTGAGTGTTATATAGAGAACTGGAGGGCGATGCGTGCGTGCATGCATTTTGTGAATGTAGGATTAGCAAGCTACTAGCTAGGACAAGCGGATTGGACGAGTCAAAACACATTTCCTGAGGTAGGTGGACGAGCGGATTGAAAGACATTATTTTTTTCTCTTGCCGAACTGAGTTGAGTTGACCATGCATGCCATTTTCGCCCCGTCCAGAAGAGAAGAACCAGCACTTAGTTTTAGTAGTGGCAGCATCCTTGATAGTACTGGTGAGCAGAGGATGAAATATGGGAACGCCGCATTGTGAATGTAGTACTACACAACTACTGATGTTTGAACTAATAGTATACTGCCTCCGTTCCTAAAGATAAATCTTGGTAGAGATTCCACTATGAACCACATACGGATATATAAATGCATTTTGAAGTTTATATTCACTCATTTTGCTCAGTATGTTGTCTATAGTGAAATATCTACAAAGACTTATATTTACAAATAGAGAAAGTATTTCTTTTTTTGAAAAGGAGGAAAGCCCCTAGCCTCTGCATCAGAGTGATGCATGTAGCCTAATTATTAAGTAAAAATACAAAAAACAAGAGCTGGCGAAAAATAGGCTACGATGACTGGTCTACTACATACTAATCCATACGTCCGGTCGATTGGACTAGGACCACATGAATTTGAATTAATACATATCCCTTAAGGCTGATTGTAGTGAGGAGTATCATATATTAGTATAATACATATGATACTAGTGTATAATACTACCTCTCTAATGCATAGTACCATATGTTAGTATGATGTACTATTTTATTTATTTTTATGCATGCCATATAGTAGTATAGCATTTATTATGATGCGGTATCATATATGATACTTAACTCTCTCTTTCTTCATTTAATTCTATGACACATCATCAAAATTGTTTAGTTGGTATGTATGATACTACCATTACGACCAACCTAACTGAGCTAAGTCTAGACTGGCTTCTAACCACGTTCAAAGGTCAGAATGGACAAATTACAAGGGCCCAGGTTTACGACTAATGAATGTTTACATTGACTCGGTATAAAATGTTCCTAATATTTTACTGGTGTTTGTCATCTATCCAACGAAAAACCCATTCTACTCCGGAAGATAATGTCGACATGCTTATTTTACATTTTGTCGTAGAAAATTAGCCGCAAATGTATGCCAAAGTGGGTTGAAATGAAGGCCAAATTACAGGCTAAAACGAGTGGGCCAGACGGGGTTGCCGTTATTCACCGCAATGCCAAACGCAACATAAATATCACATTTGGGAAAATTGTAGCCTTTGCACCCCATCTAACAAACACGTTGAGACAAGCATGACCTTTGAGCGTACAAAGCGAAAAATCACTCGCCCCATGGTTTCCACGAGGCACCCAACCGGGTTGTATTATTTATTTATTTATTTTGCGGGAAAATTTCCGATTTATTCATCTTCATACAAGATAGTACAACGAACACAAGAAATAACAAAAATTATATCCAGATCCGTAACCATCTAGCGACGACTACAAATACTAAAGCGAGCCAAAAGCGCAGCGCCATTATCGCCCCTCTCTTGCCGGAGCCGAGCAAAAGTTATTGTAGTAGACAGTAGGAAAGTCGTGGTGCTAAGGCCCCACGGGACCAGTGTACTAGAACAGCAACCACCGCCGATAAAGAGTAATATAGATTGGAAGAATCCGACGTGAAGACACACGAACGTAGACGAACAAAGAACATATCTGAGCGAATCCATGGAAGGAGGATCAGCCGGAGACTCACCTCCACACGTTGACCAACAACGCTAGATGCATCACCGCGACCGGGTCTAGGCGGGGAGAACCCGATTGTATTTATGTGTTGGCACCAAAATAGGAAGAGCAACCTACTCCCTCTGTAAACTAATATAAAAGCATTTAGATTACTAATGTAATGATTTAAACGCTCTTATAGTAATTTACGGAGGGACTACATCAGTAGAAAAAGTGAAAAAAAAAGACTATTCATATTGGTCTGGAGGAAGGTGTAGTGCTCGCTCTACTTATAAGATTTTAATAGTCTGCGAGTATATATATACGATGATCGGACGGTGAGGCTGCATGCATGAGCCAGGGCGACGCATGCGATGCCAGAAACCCTGCCCGTCACCTTCGATCGATGGATCGATACATGGAGTGTTTTTTTTAAGGTTGGCCAATGCATGTGCATGCAGTTCAAACTCCAAAGGGATGGCCAGAGTATGTTAACTTATCTACGGTTTGAGGATGAGAATTGCGCGGGTCAAACATCGACGTACGCAAGCAATGTACGCTGACTGCTTCAACGAAACGACCGTCAAGGCCGAGCAAGCATGGCAGGTTCTGCCCTTCTTCCCTGATTGGAATCGTTGAGCTGAGCTGACCATGCAATTTTTACTCCTTTGCCCCTTGCGGGACAAGGAACAGTTGCATGTTCATGGCTGGCTGGGACTGGGAGCTGGTGAGCAGAGGGTCGATCAAGTCGGTATGCAGCGTTCATACAATTATATTTATTGTGTGGTAGTGTACGGGCCGTATTGCAGGCTCGCAGTATTGGTCACGAGCGTGGTCCTTTGGACTAAGAGCATCTACAATCGGACGTCTCAAACCCGTCTCAAACGCCCGGACAGGCCGTCTGGTCGCTGCCCGGTCACGATTTTAACGGCCCTCAAACGTCCGGGCTGACCGGCACCCTCCATATGCAGTTCAAATGTAGGGCGGATATAGGGGCACGCGGGCACGCCTGCCACGTCGGACTGGCGAATGGGTCCCAGCCGAAAACGCCCTCGAACCCAGCGGTCCGAAGCTCGTCTCCTCCATCGGACCGGTGGCGCCGCATGGCGCAGCTCCGGCGGGCCGCATAGTGCATTGTTCGGCTATTTAAGTCGACCGGCGACACCGAAAGCCTACCATCTATCCACATTTTCCTCCTCCTGTCTGCCGCCACAACCACTTTTCACTCCACCCGTCCGCTTAGTAGCCATGCCCCCATGCCGCCGGGTGAGGAGCGAGCCCTTTCTGATGTCGGAGCGCCGGCTCGAGCTCCTTGAGCAGATCCGGGCTAGGCGTGAAGCCTGGATCGTCGCGGTGCTACCTCCGGATGCGGTGGATTCGGAGGAGTTGAAGGAGGAGGAGGAGGATGTGGGGGACGCTGACGACGGGGATCCACAAGCGGAGCAGCAGGCCATCCTTGATTCACTCCGGTCGGAGTCGGCTGCGGAGGCAAGACGCCGTCGCCGGCAGGAGATGGAGACGCAAGAAGTCGCGGAGGAGGCGGAGATGTTCGCCTACATGAATGAGGTCGAACAGCAGGAGGATGAGCCGGAGCCCTCCTACCCGTCTGTCCAGCCAGGGCCCGGCACGGTCGCCGTGGACATCTCCGACGACAAAAAGTGGCTAGGGTAGTATGTAGGACTACTTTTACATGCTTTGTATGGATTTAAGGGATGAAATATGAGAGAGGCGGATGCAAAGTGGCTAATTTAAAGCGTGTTCGGTCAGTGTCCGCGGACGCCGTCCGGGAGCGTCCGTGGGAGTTTGAGGGACCGGATTTGCAATTTCCAGTTGTAGGTGCTCTAAGTGCGTTTTTTTTTCAGTTGGTTATGTGAGCAAAGCGATGCATGGTGGTCCATGGACCATTCTGAAATTTCTCTTTAGCCTGTATAGAGCATAGAAAAAATGTTTAAAACTACGGTGTGGTTTGCTCTCATCTATATGGAAATTAACCAAGTCTCATCCAGTTGAACATCGACATGTGATTTTGTTTTCCTCTTATTCACTTGTATTTTATGTTTCTCGTATTTTTATAGAAAAAATGTGACTAGTTGCGTGTCCGGCAGACGTGCAACTGTAACTTTTTGGTCGGTGTGTGAGCGTGCAACTGTAGTTGTGTGTGGAAAAGGGCAAACAATAGATATAAAAAAAAATACAAATCGGTCAAATAAAAAGAAAAAAATGGTATGAATCTCCGCATAAAATGAAATAGTCTAGAGGCTGGATGGAATTTAATTAATTATTTCACAACTAGAAGAGAATTAGCAAATCTATTAAAATAAATAAGTTTATATGAATTTTTCTTATTGATGGACCACCATGTCTCATTGGGTAGAGGTCACTGCTAGGGTTGTGCCCAAGATAGATATGATGTGGCTGGGCATGACGTCATTGAGGATTGACAGTTTCGGGGCAGGGGTCATCAGGACCTTGTCGAAGACAGGATGATGCGTTCTACAGCCGGACGCCCAAAAACCGCCTCATATGTTCGGGTGGACCACCCGGTCATTGATTGATCACAAAATTTATTCAGACGGGCATTGATACGTCCATTTTGCATCATGCTTTTATATTGATATTTATTGCAATATGGGCTGTTACTACACATTATGTCACAATACTTATATGTTTTCTCTCTTATTTTATAAGGTTTACATGAAGAGGAGGGATGCCGGCAGCTGGAATTCTGGGTTGGGAAAGGAGCAAATATTAGAGACTTATTCTGTACAACTCCAAAAGTCCTGAAACTCCATGAAAGTCAGTTTTGGAATATATTAAAAATATTGGATGAAGAAAGCACCAGAGGGGGGCCACCCACTTAGTCCACGAGGATGGGGGGTGCCCTACCCCTCCCCCCTGGGCGCGCCCCCTGCCTCATGGGCCACCTGGAAGCCCCCCAATGCCCATTTTCTGGTATAAGGTGTCTTCTGCCCTGAAAAAATTCATAAGGAAGCTTTCGGGACGAAGCGCCGCCGTCTCGAGACGGAACCTGGGCGGAACCAATCTAAGGCTCTGGTGGAGGTATTCTGCCGGGGAAACATCCCGTCGGGAGGGGGAAATTGTCGCCATCGTCATCACCATCAATCCTCTCATCGGGAGGGGGTCAATCTCCATCAATATCTTCACCAGCACCATCTCCTCTCAAACCCTAGTTCATCTCTTGTATCCGATCTTTGTCTCAAAACCTCAGATTGATACCTGTGGGTTGCTAGTAGTATTGATTACTCCTTGTAGTTGATGCTAGTTGGTTTATTCGGTGGAAGATCATATGTTCAGATCCTTTATGCATATTAATATCCCTCTGATTATGAACATGAATATGATTTGTGAGTAGTTACGTTTGTTCCTGAGGACATGGGAGAAGTCTTGTTATAAGTAGTCATGTGAATTTGGTATTCGTTCGATATTTTGATGAGATGTATGTTGGTTTTCCTCTAGTGGTGTTATGTGAACGTCGACTACATGACACTTCACCATTGTTTGGGCCTAGAGGAAGGCATTGGGAAGTAATAAGTAGATGATGGGTTGCTAGAGTGACAGAAGCTTAAACCCTAGTTTATGCGTTGCTTTGTAAGAGGCTGATTTGGATCCATATGTTTCATGTTATGGTTAGGTTTACCTTAATTCTTCTTTCATAGTTGCGGATGCTTGCGAGAGGGGTTAATCATAAGTGGGATGCTTGTCCAAGGAAGAGAAGTACCCAAGCACCGGTCCACCCACATATCAAATTATGTACCGAACGCGAATCATATGAGCATGATGAAAACTAGCTTGACGATAATTCCCATGTGTCCTCGGGAGCGCTTTTCTTTATATAAGAGTTTGTCCAGGCTTGTCCTTTGCTACAAAAAGGATTGGGCCACCTTGCTGCACCTTGTTTACTTTTGTTACTTGTTACCCGTTATGAATTATCTTATCACAAAACTATCTGTTATCGATAATTTCAGTGCTTGCAGAGAATACCTTACTGAAAACCGCTTGTCGTTTCCTTCTGCTCCTCATTGGGTTTGACACTCTTACTTATCAAAAGGACTACGATAGATCCCCTATACTTGTGGGTCATCAAGACTCTTTTCTGGCGCTGTTGCCAGGGAGTGAAGCGCCTTTGGTAGGTGGAATTTGGTAAGGAAAATTTTATATAGTTTGCTGAAATTTACTGTCACTTGTTACTATGGAAAATAATCCTTTGAGGGGCTTGTTCGGGGTATCTTCACCCCAACCAGTAGAGCAAAGAGTTGCTCCTCAACCTACTGAACCTACTGAACATGTTTACTTTGAAATTCCTTCGGGTATGATAGAGAAACTGCTAGGTAATCCTTTTATAGGAGATGGAACATTACATCCCCATATGCACCTAATCTATGTGGATGAAGTTTGTGGATTATTTAAGCTTGCAAGTATGCCCGAGGATGTTATCAAGAAGAAGTTCTTCCCTTTATATTTGAAGGGAAAGGCATTGACATGGTTTAGTCTATGTGATGATATTGGATCAAGGAACTACGACGGATTGAAATTTGAATTTCATCAGAAGTATTATCCTATGCATCTGGTTCATCGTGATCGTAATTATATATATAATTGTTGGCCTCGTTAAGGAGAAAGTATCGCTCAAGCTTGAGGGAGGTTAAGTCAATGTTATATTCATGCCCCAATCATGAGCTCTCAAGAGAAATTATTATTCAAAAATTTTATGCTCGGTTTTCTCTCAATAATCGCTCCATGCTCGATACTTCTTGTACTGGTTTGTTTATGATGAAGACTATTGAATTCAGATGAGATTTATTGGAAAGAATTAAACATAACTCTGAAGATTGAGAACTCGATGAAGGAAAGGAGTCAGGTATAACACCTAAGTTTGATTGTGTTAAATCTTTTATGGATATCAATGCTTTTCGTGAATTTAGCACTAAATATGGACTTGACTCTGAGATAGTAGATTCTTTCTGTGAATCATTTGCTACTCATGTTGATCTCCCTAAGGAGAAGTGGTTTAAATATCATCCTCCCATTGAAGTAAAAATAGTAGAACCTATTAAAGTTGAAGAAAAGACTATCACTTATAATATAGATCTTATTGTTCCTACCGCTTATATTGAGAAACCACCTTTCCCTGTTAGAATAAAGGATCATGCTAAAGCTTCAACTGTGATTCGTAAGAGTAATGCTAGAACACCTACACCCCCTGAGAAAATTAAAGTTGAACGTAGTATTGCAATGATTAAGGATCTCTTGATCGATAATATTTATGGGCATGTTATTTACTTCTGTGATGAAGCTGCTAGAATTGCTAGACCCAATACTAAAAATAAACGTAGACCTATTGTTGGCATACCTGTTGTTTCTGTTAAAATAGGAGATCATTGTTATCATGGCTTATGTGATATGGGTGCTAGTGTGAGTGCAATACCTCATTCCTTATACAAAGAAACTATGCATGATATTGCACCTGCTGAGATAGAAGATAATGATGCTACAATTAAGCTTGCCAATAGAGATACTATTTCACCAATTGGAATTGTCAGAGATGTTGAAGTTTTGTGTGGGAAAGTTAAATATCCTACTGATTTTCATGTTCTTGGTTCCCCATAAGATGATTTTTGTTCCATTATATTTGGTAGACCCTTCTTGAATACTATTAATGCTAAGATAATTGTGAAAACGATATTGTTACTGTTGGTTTAGGGGACATGTCTCATGATTTTAATTTTGCTAAATTTCGTAGACAACCCCATGATAAAGAATTGCCTAGTAAAGATGACATTATTGGTCTTGCTTCTATTGCCGTGCCTCCTAATGATCCTTTATAACAATATTTGCTAGACCATGAAAATGATATGTTTATGAATGAAAGAAGGAAATAGATGAAGTATTCTTTAAACAGGGACCTATATTGAAACACAACTTGCCTGTTGAAATTCTAGGGGATCCTCCTCCACCCAAGGGTGATCCCGTGTTTGAGCTTAAACCTTTACCTAATACTCTCAAATATGCTTATCTTGATGAAAAGAATATATATCCTATTATTATTAGTGCTAACCTTTCAGAGCAGGTGTGACGCCCCCGGTTCAATCATACACTAATCATGCACGTAAATGTGTACGATCAAGATCAGGGACTCACGGGAAGATATCACAACACAACTCTAAAAGTAAAATAAATCATACAAGCATCATATTACAAGCTAGGGGCCTCGAGGATCGAATACAAGTGCTGCATCATAGACGAGTCAACGGAAGCAACAATATCTGAGTACAGACATAAGTTAAACAAGTTTGCCTTAAGAAGACTAGCACTAACTGGGATACAGATCGAAAGAGGCGCAGGCCTCCTTGATACGTCTCCAATGTACCTATAATTTATGAAGCATTCATGCTACATTATTATCTGTTTTGGATGATTATGGGCTTTATTATACACTTTTATATTACTTTTGGGACTAACCTATTAACCGGAGGCCCAGCCCATATTGATGTTTTCTTTCCTATTTCAGTGTTTCGAAGAAAAGGAATATCAAACGGAGTCCAAACGGAATGAAACCTTCGGGAGCGTTATTTTTGGAATGGAAGCAATCCAGGAGACTTGGAGTTGAAGTCAAGGAAGTTTCAAGGTGGCCACGAGGGTGGGGGACGCCCCCCCCCTACTGGGCGCGCCCCTGTCTCGTGGGCCCCTATATATTCCCATATACCCTAAAAACATCGAAGACGAAGATAGATCGGGAGTTCCGCCGCCGCTAGCCTCTATAGCCACCAAAAACCTCTCGGGAGCCCGTTCCGGCACCCTGCAGGAGGGGGAACCCATCACCGGTGGCCATCTTCATCATCTCGGCGCTCTCCATGACGAGGAGGGAGTAGTTCACCCTCGGGGCTGAGGGTATGTACCAGTAGCTATGTGTTTGATCTCTCTCTCTCTCTCTCTCGTGTTCTTGAGGTGATACGATCTTGATGTATCGCGAGCTTTGCTATTATAGTTGGATCTTATGATGTTTCTCCCTCCTCTACTCTCTTGTGATGAATTGATTTTTCCCTTTGAAGTTATCTTGTCGGATTGAGTCTTTAAGGATTTGAGAACACTTGATGTATGTCTTGCCGTGCTTATTTGTGGTGACAATGGGATATTCACGTGATCCACTTGATGTATGTTTTGGTGAGTAACTTGCGGGTTCCGCCCATGAACCTATGCATAGGGGTTGGCACACGTTTTCGTCTTGACTCTTCGGTAGAAACTTCGGGGCACTCTTTGAAGTACTTTGTGTTGGTTGAATAGATGAATCTGAGATTGTGTGATGAATATAGTATAATCATGCCCACGGATACTTGAGGTGACAATGGAGTATCTAGGTGACATTAGGGTTTTGGTTGATTTGTGTCTTAAAGTGTTATTCTAGTATGAACTCTGTGATAGATTGAACGGAAAGAATAGCTTCATGTTATTTTACTACGGACTCTTGAATAGATCGAGCAGAAAGGATAACTTTGAGGTGGTTTCGTACCGTACCATAATCTCTTCGTTTGTTCTCCGCTATTAGTGGCTTTGGAGTGATTCTTTGTTGCATGTTGAGGGATAGTTATATGATCCAATTATGTTATTATTGTTGAGAGAACTTGCACTAGTGAAAGTATGAACCATAGGCCTTGTTTCGAAGCATTGCAATACCGTTTACGCTCACTTTTACCACTTGTTACCTTGTTGTTTTTATAATTTCAGATTACAAATACCCATATCTACTATCCATATTGCACTTTTATCACCATCTCTTCGCCGAACTAGTGCACCTATACAATTTTCCATTGTATTGGGTGTGTTGGGGACACAAGAGACTCTTTGTTATTTGGTTGCAGGGTTGTTTGAGAGAGACCATCTTCATCCTACGCCTCCCACGGATTGATAAACCTTAGGTCATCCACTTAAGGGAAATTTGCTATTGTCCTACAAACCTGTGCACTTGCAGGCCCAACAACGTCTACAAGAAGAAGGTTGCGTAGTAGACATTGATAACCCACAAGTGTAGGGGATCGCAACAGCTTTCGAGGGTAAAGTATTCAACCCAAATTTATTGATTCGACACAAGGGGAGCCAAAGAATATTCTTGAGTATTAGCAGTTGAGTTGTCAATTCAAGCACACCTGGATAACTTAGTATCTGCAACAGAGTATTTAGTAGCAAAGTAATATGATAATAAAGGTAACGGTAGCAAAAGTAATGTTTTTGGGTTTTGTAGTGATTGTAAGAATAGCAACGGAAAAGTAAATAAGCGAAGCACAAGATGTGAAAAGCTCGTAGGCAATGGATCAGTGATGGATAATTATGACGAATGCGATTCCTCATGTAATAGCTATAACATAGGGTGACACAGAATTAGCTCTAATTCATCAATGTAATGTAGGCATGTATTCCGTAAATAGTCATACGTGCTTATGGAAAAGAACTTGCATGACATCTTTTGTCCTACCCTCCTGTGGCAGCGGGGTCCTAGTGGAAACTAAGGGATATTAAGGCCTCCTTTTAATAGAGAACCAGAACAAAGCATTAGCACATAGTGAATACATGAACTCCTCAAACTACGGTCATCACCGAGAAGTATCCCGATTATTGTCACTTCGGGGTTGTCGTATCATAACACATAATAGGTGACTATAGACTTGCAAGATAGGATCAAGAACACACATATATTCATGAAAACATAATAGGTTCAGATCTGAAATCATGGCACTCAGGCCCTAGTGACAAGCATTAAGCATAGCAAAGTCATAGCAACATCAATCTCAGAACATAGTGGATGCTAGGGATCAAACCCTAACAAAACTAACTTGATTACATGGTAAATCTCATCCAACCCATCACCGTCCAGCAAGCCTACGATGGAATTACTCACGCACGGCGGTGAGCATCATGAAATTGGTGATGGAGGATGGTTGATGATGATGACGGCGACGAATCCCCCTCTCCGGAGCCCCGAACGTACTCCAGATCAGCCCTCCTGAGAGAGATTAGCGCTTGGCGGCGGCTCCATATCGTAAAACGCGATGAAACTTTCTCTCTCATTTTTTTCTCCGCGAGATGGAATATATGGAGTTGGAGTTGAGGTCAGCAGAGCCTCAGGGGGCCCACGAGACAGGGGGCGCGCCCAGGGGAAGGGCGCGCCCCCACCCTCGTGGATAGGGTGTGGGGCCCCTGGTCTTGATTCTTTCTCTAGTATTTTTTATATTTTCCAAAAAGTGCCTCCAAGGATTTTCAGGACATTCCGAGAACTTTTGTTTTCTACACATAAAACAACATCATGGCAGTTCTGCTGAAAACAACATCAGTCCGGGTTAGTTTCATTCAAATCATGCAAGTTAGAGTCCAAAACAAGGGCAAAAGTGTTTGGAAAAGTATATACGTTGGAGACGTATCAACTCCCCCAAGCTTAAACCTTTGCTTGTCCTCAAGCAATTCAGTTGATAAACTGAAAGTGATAAAGAAAAAATTTTACAAACTCTGTTTGCTCTTGTTGTTGTAAACATGCTAAGCCAGCATTCAGGTTTCAGCAAGTATTATGAACTAACCATACTCACAATAACACCTCGGTCTCACAATTACTCATATCAATGGCATAATTAGCTAGCAAGCCATAATAATAAAACTCAGATGACAACACTTTCTCAAAACAATCCTAACATGATATAACAAAATGGTATCTCGCTAGCCCCTTCTGAGACCATAAAACATAAATGCAGAGCATCTTTAAAGATCAAGGACTGACTAAACATTGTAATTCATGGTAAAAGAGATCCAGTCAAGTCATACCCAATATAAACCAATAATAATGAATGCAAATGACAGTGTGCTCTCCAGCGGGTGCTTTTTAATAAGAAGGTGATGACTCAACATAAAAGTAAATAGATAAGCCCTTCGTAGAGGGAAGCAGGGATTTGTAGAGGTGCCAGAGCTCGATTTTAAAATAGAGATTGAATAACATCTTGAGCGGCATACTTTCACTGTCAACACAACAACTATGAGATGGCTGTATCTTCCATACTACATGCATTATAGGCAGTTCCCAAACAGAATGGTAAAGGTTTATACTCCCCCAACCACCAACAAGCATCAATCCATGGCTTGCTCGAAACAACAAGTGCCTCCAACTAACAACAAACCTGGGGGAGTTTTGTTTAATTATTTTTGTTTGCTTTGATCTTTTTGGATCATGGGACTGGGCATTCCAGTTACTGGCCCTTTCTCGTGAATGAGGAGCGGAGTCCACTCCTCTTGAGAATAACCCCACCTAGCATAGAAGATATAGGCAGCCCTAGTTGAAACATGAGTTGCTCGAGCATACAAAACAGAATTTCATTTGAAGGTTTGGAGTTTGGCACATACAAATTTACTTGGAATGGCAGGTAGATACCACATATAGGAAGGTATGGTGGACTCATATGGAACAACTTTGGGGTTTAAGGAGTTTGAATGCACAAGCAGTATTCCCGCTTAGTACAGGTGAAGGCTAGCAAAAGACTGGGAAGCGACCAACTGAGAGAGCGACAACGGTCATGAACATGCATTAAAATTAATTCACACCGAGTACAAGCATGAGTAGGATATAATCTACCATGAACATAAATATCATGAAGTCTATGTTGATTTGTTTCAACTACATGTGTGAACATGTGCCAAGTCGAGTCACTCAATTCATTCAAAGGAGGATACCATCCCATCATACCACATCATAATCATTCTAATAGCATGTTGGCATGCAAGGTAAACCATTATAACTCATAGCTAATCAAGCATGGCACAAGAAACTATAATCTCTAAATGTCATTGCAAATATGTTTACTTCATAATAAGCTGAATTAGGAACGATGAACTCATCATGTTTACAAAAACAAGAGAGGTCGAGTTCATACCAGCTTTTCTCATCTCAATCAGTCCATCAAATATCGTCATTATTTCCTTTCACTCGCACGACCGAACAATGTGTACAATAATAATAGTGCACGTGCATTGGACTAAGTTGGAATCTGCAAGCATTCAACTCAAGAGAGGAGACAAAGTAATATGGGCTCTAAATTAAATAAACAAGTCTGCATATGAGAGACACTAAGCATTTTCAATATGGTCTTCTACTCTCTACCCCCAAAGGAAAGAAAGGAAAATAAAACTATTTACACGGGAAAGCTCCCAACAAGTAAAAAGAAGAACGAGAAATCTTTTTGGGTTTTCATTTTAATTACTACTACAAGCATGGAAATTAAACTAACTAATTTTTTTATTTTTCTTAAGGTTTATCAAACACACAAGAAGACTAGAAAAAGAAATTTAAACTAGCATGGATAATACAATGAAAGAGTATGAGCACCAATGACTAGTGTGTGAACATAAATGTAAAGTCGATGAGGAATACGTACTCCCCCAAGCTTAGGCTTTTGGCTAAGTTGGTCTAATACCAAGGACCGCCTGGTGGATATCCGTAGTTATAACTGGGGTCATACTGAGATGCAGCAGCAAATGCCTCCTGAGCTGCGGCATGTTGGCGAGCTACCTCCGCTCTCCCCTTGTGTTCAGTTGCTTCCTTCCTGGTAACAACATATCTTCCTTTTGCCTGGTAATCAAAAAGGAGAGGAGCAGGAAGAGTAATATGGACGACGTTGTATCTGTCATAGATTAGTCGATAATGGAAGAATTGTTCATTCCTCCTAAGAAAATGATGGTTGACCATAGCGTCATAATCTAAATAAGTAGGAGGTAACATCATTTCTCCCTCTCGTGGGGTTATACCAAGATAATTCGCTACACGTGTTGCATAAATTCCTCCAAATAAATCTCCAGCTCTACCATTATTCTGCAACCTACGTGTCACTATTGCCCCCAAGTTATAACCTTTATAACCTAACACAGCACTCTTGAGGACACAAAGATCAGGAACACACATATGACATGCTTCATCTTTACCGTTAATGCATCTACCAATGAAGAGAGCAAAATAATGTATAGCAGGAAAATGAATGCTCCCTATGGTAGCTCGTGCTATGTCCCTCGATTCTCCCACAGTAATACTAGCAAGGAAATCTCTAAATTCAGATTTATGGGGATCATTAATATTACCCCACTACGGAAGTTTGCAAGCAGTTGTAAAATCCTCTAAGTCCATGGTGTAAGATGTATCATAAATATCAAATAGGACACTAGGAGAATTACGCGTACAATTATATTTAAACCTCCGCACAAAGGAATCAGTCAATTGATAGTACTGAGGACACTTATCTTGTAAGAAGTCCTCCAGCTCAGCATTACGCACATATGCGTCAAATTCCTCCTTAAAGCTTTCTTCGACCATAAAATCATCGGATGGCCGCTCACAAGCTTGTACATCCGCGTCCCTCCGTAATTCAACATCTTGCTCACGTATAGCAACCATGGGTCCTTTCTTTACCGAAGAGTCACCTTGGTACAATCTCCTAGACATAATTCTTTTTCTGAAAAATTTCTGAAATTTTAGTAACTTCAAAATAAAAGTGAATAAAACTAAACAAGATTGGTAGCAACTACTCCTACGAGTGCCTAGAGCCTATATCATGCATTAGAATTACTTGGGACCTCATAAATTTAACATGCAAGCTCAAGAATAGGGTCACCTATGCAGCAAAAATTTGCAATGAATAAAGCACTAGAACAAAAACTAATTGGACCAGTGGAGGAGCCACATACCAAGCAACAATCTCCCAAAGCAGTTTTGTGAATGGAGCTTTGAGCAAGGAGATCGAAAATTGCAGCAAAATGAGCTAGAACTCGTGCTTGAGCTGGATGGGGATTTTTTTGGAAGAAGATGGAGTGTGTGGGTGCTGGCATAAGTGGAGGGCGGCCACCAAGGGCCCACGAGACAGTGGGGCGCGCCCAGGGGGGTGGGCGCGCCCTCCACTCTCGTGGCCTGATGCTTGCCCCTCCTGTAGTGATTTCAGTGCCTAAAATCCTCAAATATTCCATAAAAAATCATACTAAATTTGCAGGGCCTTTGGAGCACTTTTATTTTTGGGATATTTTTTATTGCACGGATAATTCAGAAAACAGATGGATAAAATTATTTTTGCTTTATTTATTCTAAATAACAGAAAGTAAAAAGAGGGTATAGAAGGTTGTGCCTTCTAGTTTCATCCATCTCATGATCATCAAAATGATTCCACTAATAAGGTTGATCAAGTCTTGTTAACAAACTCATTCTGAATAACACGGAAACGGAGAAATTTCGAATAACACTAAGTTACCTCAACGGGGATATGAAAATCCCCAACAATAAGAATATCATACTTTTTCTCGACAGTAGGGAGAGGAAATTCAAAACCTCCAATAATGATAGTTGGAACTTTTCCAATAGAATTGATGCTATGAACTTGAGATTGTTTCCTCGGAAAGTATAGCGTATGCTCATTGCCATTAACATGAAAAGTGACATTGCCTTTGTTGCACTCAATAACAGCCCCTGCAGTATTCAAAAAGGGTCTACCAAGGATAATCGACATACTATCATCCTCGGGAATATCAAGAATAACAAAGTCCGTTAAGATAGTGACATTTGCAACTACAACAGGCACATCCTCACAAATACCGACAGGTATGGCAGTTGATTTATCAGACATTGGCAAAGATATTTCAGTAGGTGTCAACTTATTCAATTCAAGTCTACGATATAAAGAGAGAGGCATAACACTAACACCGGCTCCAAGATCACATAAAGCAGTTCTAACATAGTTTCTTTTAATGGAGCATGGTATAGTTGGTACCCCTGGATCTCCAAGTTTCTTTGGTATTCCACCCTTAAAAGTGTAATTAGCACGCATGGTGGAAATTTCATCTTCCGGTATCTTTCTTTTATTTGTAATGATATCCTTCATATATTTAGCATAAGGGTTTACTTTAAGCATATCAGTTAAGCGCATACGTAAGAAGATAGGTCTAATCATTTCAGCAAAGCGCTCAAAATCCTCATCATCCTTTGTCTTGGATGGTTTAGGAGGAAAGGGCATGGGTTTCTAAACCCATGGTTCTTTTTCTCTACCGTGCTTCCTAGCAACAAAATCTCTCTTATCATAACGTTGATTCTTTGATTGTGGGTTATCAAGATCAACAGCAGGTTCAGCTTCTACTTCATTATTTTTGCTAGGTTGAGCATCAACATGAACATTATCAACAACATTATCACTGGGTTCATGTTCATCACCTGATTGTGTTTCAGCATCAGAGATAGAAATATCATTGGGGTTCTCAGGTGTGTCTACAGCAGGTTCACTAGAAGCACGCAAAGTCCTATCGTTTTTCTTTTTCTTCTTTTTGGAAGAACTAGGTGCCTCTAAATTGTATCTCTAAGAATCTTGCTCGATTTTCGTAGGGTGGCCTTCAGGATACAAAGGTTCCTGAGTCATTCTACCAGTTCTAGTAGCCACTCTAACAGCAAAGTCATTTTTATTATTTAATTCATCAAGGAAATCATTTTGAGCTTTAAGTACTTGCTCAGCTTGAGTAGCAACCATAGACGCATATTTGATAATGAGTTTAAGTTCACCTTTAACTCTAGCCATATTATCACTCACGCGTCCTATCTCGAAAGCATTATTCTTTAACTCTCTACCAACATAAGCATTAAAAGTTTCTTGTCTAGCCATAAAGTCATCAAATTCATCTAAGCATGGGCTATGAAACTTAGTAGAGGGGATTTCAACTTTATCATATCTATAGAGGGAATTTACCTTTACTACCTGTGTCGGGTTATCAAGACAATGTGGTGCTTCAACAGGCGGTATATTAAGACCATGTATTTCTTCAATAGGTGGTAAATTCTTAACATCTTCAGCTTTTATACCCTTTTCTTTCATTGATTTCTTTGCCTCTTGCATATCTTCAGGACTGAGAAATAAAGCACCTCTCTTCTTCGGAGTGTGTTTAGGAATAGTCTCAGGAGTTGGCTCAATTGGTTCAGGAATTGCCTCAAGAATTGGCTCAGGAAGAGTCCAATTATTTTCATTAGTCAACATATTATTTAATAGTAATTCAGCTTCGTCGACTGTTCTTTCCCTGAAAGCACAACCAGCACAACTATCCAAGTAGTCCTTGGAAGCATCGGTTAGTCCATTATAAAAAATATCAAGGATTTCATTTTTCTTGAGAGGATGATCAGACAAAGCATTTAGTAATCGGAGAAGCCTCCCCCAAGCTTGTGGGAGACTCTCTTCTTTGATTTGCACAGAATTATATATTTCCCGCAAGGCAGCTTGTTTCTTATGAGCAGGGAAATATTTAGCAGAGAAGTAATATGTTGGAAATATGCCCTAGAGGCAATAATAAAATGGTTATTATTATATTTCCTTGTTCATGATAATTGTCTATTGTTCATGCTGAAATTGTATCAACTGGAAACCGTAACACATGTGTGAATACATAGACCACAACATGTCCCTAGTGAGCCTCTAGTTGAATAGCTCGTTGATCAATAGATGGTTATTGTTTTCTGACCATGAACATTGGATGTCGTTGATAACAGGATCACATCATTAGGAGAATGATGTGATGAACAAGACCCAATCCTACGCATAGCACAAGATCGTGTAGTTCGTTTGCTAAAGCTTTTCTAATGTCAGGTATAAGTTTCTTAGACCATGAGATTGTGTAACTCCCAGATGCCGTAGGCATGCTTTGGGTGTACCAAACGTCACAACGTAACTGGGTGACTATAAAGGTGCATTACAGGTATCTCCGAAAGTGTCTGTTGGGTTGGCACGAATCGAGACTGGGATTTGTCACTCCGTATGACGGAGAGGTATCTCTAGGCCCACTCGGTAATGCATCATCATAATGAGCTCAATGTGACTAAGTAGTTAGTCACGGGATCATGCATTACGGAACGAGTAAAGTGACTTGCCGGTAACGAGATTGAACGAGGTATTGTGATACCGACGATCAAATCTCGGGCAAGTTACGTACCGATTGACAAAGGGAATTGTATATGGGATTACTTGAATCCTTGACATCGTGGTTCATCTGATGAGATCATCGTGGAACATGTGGGAGCCAACATGGGTTTCCAGATCCTGCTGTTGGTCATTGACCGGAGAACGTCTCGGTCATGTCTGCATGGTTCCCGAACCCGTAGGGTCTACACAGTTAAGGTTCGATAACGCTAGGGTTATAAAGGAAGTTTGTATGTGGTTACCGAATGTTGTTCGGAGTCCCGGATGATATCCCGGACATCACGAGGAGTTCCGGAATGGTCCGGAGGTAAAGATTTATATATGGGAAGTCCAGTTTCAGTCACCGGAATAGTTTCGGGGGTTATCGGTATTGTATCGGGACCACCGAAAGGTGTCCGGAGGTCCACCGGGTGGGCCACCTGCCCAGAGGGGCTTAATGGGCTGAATATGGGAGGGAACCAGCCCCTAGTGGGCTGGTGCACCCCTCCCCAAGGGCCCAAGGCGCCTAGGGTTGAAAACCCTAGGGGAAGGGGCGCCTCCACCTTGCTTGGGGGGCAAGTCTCCTCCTCCTGGCCGCCGCCCCTCCCCTCTAGATGGAATCTGGAGGGGGGCGGCCCCCTCTCCTCTTCCCCTATAAATAGTGGAGTTTTGGGGCTGCCAAGAACATGAGTTCCCATCTCTCCTGGCGCAGCCCTACCCCTCTCCCTCCTCGTCTCTTGTAGTGCTTGGCGAAGCCCTGCTGGAGCACGCTCCTCCATCACCACCACGCTGTTGTGCTGCTGCTGGACAAAGCTTTCCTCAACCTCTCCCTCTCTCCTTGCTGGATCAAGGCATGGGAGACGTCACCAGGATGCACGTGTGTTGAACGCGGAGGCACCGTTCTTCGGTGCTTAGATTAGATTAGGCCGTGATCTGAATCGCTTCGTGAACGACTCCACCGACCGCGTTCTTGTAACGCTTCCGCATCGCGATCTTCAAGGGTATGAAGATGCACTCCCCTCTCTCGTTGCTAGTATCTCCATAGATTGATCTTGGTGATGCGTAGAAAATTTTGAATTTCTGCTACATTCCCCAACATAATAAATCATATCCTGGGGACTACGCACACAACCAGGAGCAAGAAAATTATACCAAGTCTTAGCATCACCCTTTAATGAGAACGAAAATATCTTAAGGATATAAAAGTAGCGAGATTTATCATCATGAGTAAACAGGGTGGCTATATCATTCAACTTGGTAAGATGTGCCACAACAGTTTCAGATTCAAGGCCATAAAAAGGATCAGATTCTACCGAAGTAATAATTTCAGGATCAACAGAGAATTCATAATCCTTATCAGTAACACAGATAGGTGAAGTATCAAAAGCAGGGTCAGGTTTCATTCTAGCATTAAGAGATTGTTGCTTCCATTTAGCTAATAACTTTTTAAGATCATATATATCATTGCAAGCAAAGATAGCTCTAGCAGCTTCTTCATTCATAACATAACCATCAGGAACAACAGGCAATTCATAATCATTTGGAGAACTTTCATCATCACTATCACCAATAATAGCATCTTCAATAATTTAATTCTCTCTAGCCCTAGCAAGTTGTTCATCAAGAAATTCACCTAATAGCAAAGTAGTATCACGCACAAAAGTAGTTTCATCATAAGTATCGTGCATAGCAGAAGTGGCATCATCAATAACATGCGACATATCAGAATTCATAGCAGTAGCAGGTTTAGGTGTCGCAAACTTACTCATAACAGAAGGAGAATCTAGTGCAGGGCTAGATGGCAGTTCCTTACCTCCCCTCGTAGTTGAGGGAAAAATCTTGGTTCTTTCATATTTCAAGTTCTTCATAGTGATCAACAGATATAAATCCCAAGTGACTCAGAGAATAGTTATGCTCCCCGACACCGGCGCCAGAAATTAGTCTTGATAACCCACAAGTGTAGGGGATCGCAACAACTTTCGAGGGTAAAGTATTCAACCCAAATTTATTGATTCGACACAAGGGGAGCCAAAGAATATTACTGAGTATTAGCAGTTGAGTTGTCAATTCAACCACACCTGGATAACTTAGTATCTGCAACAGAATATTTAGCAGCAAAGTAATATGATAATAAAGGTAACGGTAGCAAAAGTAATGTTTTTGGGTTTTGTATGATTGTAACAATAGAAACGGAAAAGTAAATAAGCAAAGCACAAGATGTGAAAAGCTCGTAGGCAATGGATCAGTGATGGATAATTATGTCGGATGCGATTCCTCATGTAATAGCTATAACATAGGGTGACACAGAACTAGCTCCAATTCATCAATATAATGTAGGCATGTATTCCGTAAATAGTCGTACGTGCTTATGGAAAAGAACTTGCATGACGTCTTTTGTCCTACCCTCCCATGGCAGCTGAGTCCTAGTGGAAACTAAGTGATATTAAGGCCTCCTTTTAATAAAGAACTAGAACAAAGCATTAGCACATAGTGAATACATGAACTCCTCAAACTACGGTCATCACCGAGAAGTATCCCGATTATTGTCACTTCGGGGTTGTCGGATCATAACACATAATAGGTGATTATAGACTTGTAAGATAGGATCAAGAACACACATATATTCATGAAAACATAATAGGTTCAGATCTGAAATCATGGCACTCGGGCCCTAGTGACAAGCATTAAGCATAGAAAAGTCATAGCAACATCAATCTCAGAACATAGTGGATACTAGGGATCAAACCCTAACAAAACTAACTTGATTACATGGTAAATCTCATCCAACCCATCACCGTCCAGCAAGCCTACGATGGAATTACTCACGCACGGCGGTGAGCATCATGAAATTGGTGATGGAGGATGGTTGCTGATGACGACAGCGACGAATCCCCCTCTCCGGAGCCCCGAACGGACTCCAGATCAGCCCTCCCGAGAGAGATTAGGGCTTGGCGCCGGCTCCGTATCGTAAAAAGTGATGAAACTTTCTCTTTGATTTTTTTATTCGCGAGACGGAATATATGGAGTTGGAGTTGAGGTCGGTGGAGCCTCAGGGGGCCCACAAGACAGGGGGGCGTGCCCAGGGGGGAGGGCGCGCCCCCACCCTCGTGGAAAGGGTGTGGGCCCCCTGGTCTTGATTCTTTCTCCAGTATTTTTTATATTTTCCAAAAAGTGCCTCCGAGGATTTTTAGGACATTCCGAGAACTTTTGTTTTCTACACATAAAACAACATCATGGCAGTTCTGCTGAAAACAGCGTCTATCCGGGTTAGTTTCATTCAAATCATGCAAGTTAGAGTCCAAAACATCGGCAAAAGTGTTTGGAAAAGTAGATATGTTGGAGACGTATCAGACATCAAGCTCTTTTCTGGCGCCGTTGCCTGGGAGGTGAGTGCTTGAAGGTATATCTTTAGATCTTGCAATCAAATTTTTTTGTTTCTTGTTTTATCACTAGTTTAGTTTATAAAAGAAAACTACAAAAAATGGAATTGAGTTTTCCTCATACGCTTCATCTTTTTCATATCTTTCGTGTGAATGATGGTAAGGAAAATTGTGCTCAAGTGCTAGAAGAAGAATGCATTAGAATGTTCGGCAATAAATATTTGAATGATGAGCATGATTGCAATGTTGTTAGTATGAATTCCTTGAATATCCATGATGCTAATGGGCAAAGCCACAAGCTTGGGGAAGTTATGTTTGATGAATATGATATTTTTTGTCCCCCAAGTTTTGATGAGAAAATTTATTATGATGAAAGCATGCCTCCTATTTATGATGATTATATTGATGAAAGTGGATTTGGAGAGGTCATGACTTTATTTAGTGATGAATCCACTATTTCGGAAGAGGTTCCAATTGATTATGAGAACAAAGTTTCTATCTATGATGATTATTGTGATGACTTGTATGCTATTAAGAATAATGATAACCATGAAACTTGTCATCATGATTTTAGTTTTCAATTGGATTATGCTTCACATGATATTTATTTTGTTGAGTTTGCTCCCACTACTATTCATAAGAAGAAATTTGCTTATGTGGAGAGTAGTAAATTTTCTATGCAAGTAGATCATGAAAAGAATGCTTTAGGTGCTGGTTATATTGTTGAATTCATTCATGATGCTACTGAAAATTATTATGAGGGAGGAACATATGCTTGTAGGAATTTTAATAATACCAAGTTTCCTCTCTATGTGCTTAAAATCTTGAAGTTATGCTTGTTTTTTCCTTCCTATGCTAGTTGATTATTGTTCCCATAAGTTGTTTGCTCACAAAATCCCTATGCATAGGAAGTGGGTTAGACTTAAATGTGCTAGTCATATTCTTCATGATGCTCTCTTTATGTTTCAATTCTTATCTTTTATGTGAGCATCATTGAAATCATCATGCCTAGCTAGGGGCGTTAAACGATAGCGCTTGTTGGGAGGCAACCCAATTTATTTTTGTTTCTTACTTTTTGTTCCTGTTTAGTAATAAATAATTCATCTAGCCTCTGGTTAGATGTGGTTTCATGTTTTAATTAGTGTTTGTGCCAAGTAGAACCTTTGAGAAGACTTGGGTGAAATCTTTATGATCTTGCTGTAAAAAACAGAAACTTTAGCGCTCACGAGATTAGCTGCCATTTTTTACTGGAGAGTGCTTTTAGGTTGATTCTTTTTGAAGATAATTAATAGACAAATTCCTCAGGTCCACTAATTTATGTCAGAATTTTTGGAGTTACAAAAGTATTCGTTTGATACAGATTACTACAGACTGTTCTGTTTTTGACAGATTCTGTTTTCTATGTGTTGTTTGCTTATTTTGATAAATCTATGAGTAGTATCGGAGGGTATGAACCATAGAGAAGTTGGAATACAGTAGGTTTAACAGCAATATGAATTTAGAATGAGTTCACAACAGTACTGAAGTGGTGATTTATTTTCTTATACTAACGGAGCTTACGAGTTTTGTTTTGAGTTTCGTGTTGTGGAGTTTTCAAGTTTTGGGTAAAGATTCGATGGACTATGGAATAAGGAGAGGCAAGAGCCTAAGCTTGGGGATTCCCAAGGCACCCCAAGGTAATATTCAAGGACAGCCAAGAGCCTAAGCTTGGGGATGCCCCGGAAGGCATCCCTCTTTCGTCTTCATTCATCGGTAACTTTACTTGGAGCTATATTTTTATTCATCACATGATATGTGTTTTGCTTGGAGAGTCATTTTCTTTTGTTAGTATTTGCTTGATGTTATTTAGAATAATGTTTTGCATTTATATTTTCAATAAAAATGTCAAGGATAGCCTTTACCATGTGTCGGGGATATACCCCACGATATGACCCGGCCGGATGTATAACCCGGCCGGACATGGCGACTCACGGATGACCCACCCTGGCTGGACGACTCACTTAGTGACCCGCCCGAGCCTGGCGACTTATGGGTGACCTAGCAAGCGGATCAGATGAGCGACAACACTCGGGGGCCCAAGAGGCTCAAGTCCCAGAAGGTCGGCTTACGTTATGGTAGGTCGGCTTGTATTCAACTTGTAAGAAAAGATAGACTAGTCCTAGTCCTACTAGGACTCCACATGTAACCCGCACCTCTAACTTAAATAAGGAGGGGCAGGGCTCCCCAAAGAGGGACATGGAACAAGAAACAATATCTAGGGCTAGACACAAAGGGGGGGCCGGCTTACGGCGACTCCTCTCATGAGCATAATGAGACCTAGCCACAAACAACATGTAGGGTTATTACCGGATGATGTTTCCCGGGGCCCGAAGCTGTCTAAACCCTTGTCTGTGTGTTGATCCGCCCTGCGTCTCTCGTCCCACTCAACCCCTCTCAAGCTACCACATAGATGTGTTGGCCTCGCGACTAAGTCCTGACACTTAGGACATCTGACGTGTTAATTCCACGACAGTTGGCGCCCACCGTGGGGCCTGCGCACGGTGGTGTTGAGTTCTTGAAGGGATCTTTCTTAGGGATCGAGGAGCTCGTGATAGGTCAGATGAAGAAGAGCCAGCGCAAAATCATGATTATCTTTGAGCCGGTAAAACAAGATTGAGATCAAAAGAAATTTGAGGTGGCCTCGGGTGCGCTTCCACAGGTCGCCGAGTGCGGGCTACTGTCGCTACTTGGATCTGAGTTTGTGTCCGCTACAAGCTACTGTTTTCCGACGCAGCTGCAATCGTGCAGTTACATAATCACGTCGGAGTGATGATCGAGAAACTTGCAGTTGACCGGGGGAAATTGGCGAACAATGCGGTCTGACCGCTACCGCCGTCTCACGATCTGTCATATCAAAGATTGTTTATCCGTAGCCGTAACCTGCTGAAACAGACAAATCGGGCTCCGCTGTTGCAAGTTCAGGGGAATCAGACTAGATGGAGAACTACTCCCTGGCGTAAAGACCAAAGCAAAAGTACTTCTAGTACTTTGTCACGTGAAAGCCAACATCAATTATTTCCTTTTTGGGAAAAGGGCCAATACTACTTGAGTACTAGTACTAGATCAGATGTGTTCTGTCTTTAATGATTACATCCATCCGAATCGGAAGAAGGCAAGTGGTACTACAGGATCATCCTCACGGTAAGCGCCTCGACTCGCCCAGTTGGCCTTGGCCGTCCACCCGCCGCTTCACCTCTTCGCGGAGGCGTCGTGCCGTTCTGAGCCGTCAGTGCGTTTTTTGTCATCGTTGTAGACACGACCCGCGGACCTGCCTCCACAAGCCGCCGCAGGAACGTTGTTCCGAGTCACTGCACGTCCGTTGTGGGCTACCTCTACTTCATCATCCACGGCTTTCACCTCGGGCCGTTTTCACTACTGTGGTGCACCGTTTCCGCCGTTGCCTTGGGCGAGCGATTAACTCGGTGTTTGTAAGACTCCATCTGTCATCCATACGAAACAGGTGATATCCATCTAATATAATTTTATTAGCGCATGTTGTTTTTGTCAAGAAACAATCACTTTGGTATGTACACCTTTATGTGCAGGACAATGATTCATCATAAAGATGGTGTAATGCCATATTCATGGAGTGTGCGGTAGCATAATCATGCAACGGCATCGGCGACCGCTTACTGTTCTACAGGTGGGTGCAAGCTGCCGCCCCTGTGGTCTGATCTACATCAACGCGCCAGCCGATTCACACGTCTGTGTCGGCTTACAATGTGACGGGCGACTTACCCGTCCACCCCCGTGGTCGACTCGGTGTCCGAGTGGCTTACTGCTCTTGCGATTGACTCACCCGACCGCACCGGCTTACGACGCCACGGCCGGTTCACCCGTGATTTCAGCTTCACCGCGGTGATCATCAACTCCGTGGTGGATAACTACTGGCCTGATGCATCAGGTGATATCCATCCAAGTTTGTTTTTATTATCACATGTTGTTTTTGTCAAAGAACAAGTTTATCTGTGCCTTGGTCTGCAATATTTTTTATGCAGGGCAAATTATTTATGATAAAAATTGATATTATACCGCGGAGGTGGAGACACGCCAACATCTTTTGGTGCAGGTGGTCGTCGTTACTCAACGGACTCCTGCACCGGCTTACAACGCCATGGCCGTCTCTCTCGATCGCACCGGCTTACAACGTCGTGGCCGTCTCTCGCGACCGCACCGGTTTACAATGCACTGGCCGTCTTTTATAACCACGCCGGTTTACAACAAGGAGGACAACTTGCTCGTCCGCACCGGCTTACAACACCGCGGCCGACTCATCTATCCGCTCCCGTGGCTGACTCACCCGTCATTGATTTCAACTTTACCGCAGTGAATCATCAACTCTACGACGGATTAATTCCGGATCAACACATCAGGTGAAATCCATCCAGTATATTTTATATTATATATTGCTTTCTTTAAAAGAGCAATTACTCTGGCTTGCAAGTTCGCCAGTGCAGGACAAGTTATGTCACTAAGATGTTGAATGACTCATACCAGTTTATATCACGATCAAATATGGAGAGTCTCAAGCCAACTCCTCGAGTAGTCTTAAAACTCGGGGGCTACAGTGACATGACTCGGGAACTCCGGGTCATGGGAGGGGATGATAACCCGGTTCCGGAGGACACTACCATGCTGATGAAAATTCCGGTTTAAAATCCGGTTCAAGAGACATCTCTCTCCCGCAAAGCTTTGAAGCTCTCAAAACCGGTTCAACATCCGGATCAAGGTAAATTTGTCCCTTACAAAGATTTGAGGATCTCAATATCCGGTTTAAGAAATTCCGGTTCAAAACATGGGTATCCTGCTTTACGGCTTATCTTATTATGGTCACTTGGGGGCTTCTTGCTCATCGGGCATAGCCATCAGTACCCTCTTGATCGGTGCAATGCCAAAATTTATACGGTCATTTGGGGGCTTCTTGTTCAAACATAGGTCGTATTCGAACCAAAGAGAACATAGCTGTTGATACCCTTTTGATTAGCAAACTGCTGAACCTACTTGGGGGCTTCTTGATCGTATCCGAATCATAGCTCAACCCCTTTGGGAATCGACGTGGATCTATTCGAATCAGCGTCGTTAAACAACTCTTATGGTCACTTGGGGGCTTCCTGTTCAAACATAGGTCGTATTCGAACCAAAGAGAACATAGTTGTCGATACCCACTTGATCGGCATCGCCAAGCCACTGGGGGCTATATGATCATATTCGAATCTTAGCTTAACCCCTTTGGAACGGTTTACTGATCGTATCCGAATCAGAAGCCTCAAAAAGTTTTATTCTATCTCTGGTAAAGTTTATTGTAGCCACAATTACTTAACTTGAGACCTTTTGGGGATTATATCTCAAATGTATATAAGTGTTCTATGATTAACCGGCTTGACTTTTGACTATAAGTCGCCAGATTATGACAACCATCATTTATATGGAAGCATTGGCTTCTAAGGATTGGGTTATCACCCTTATTACACAGGTCATATAACCCGGCAGTACAAATTCAATATTACAGTGGTCATTTGGGGGTTTTCCTGTTCAAACATAGGTCATATTCAAACCAAAGAGAACATAGCTGTCGATACCCACTTTGATCGACACAGGATGGGCTATATGATCGTATTCGAATCTTAGCTTAACCCCTTTGGGACGGTTTACTGGTTGTATTCGAATCAGAAGCCTCAAATTTTTTATCTGTTTTTATACAATCGCAAGTTTTTGAGTTGTCACAAATATCATATGTGCCGGCTCTTACAGAGTCAACTTCACTGTCCGGGTCACATAAACCGGCGGTATCATTCAAAGGATCATAGGGATCTTGTGATCTACTTGTGTGCAGGATAAGACTACATTTGGGTGGTTACCCGCCCTGGCTTTTGATGTTAAATCGCCAGGGCATATGTTGTTTAAACTCTTTGCAGGATTTGCAGAAATATGACATATAAATGATTAAGTTCAAGCTCATTACCAAAGTTGATGCTTCAAAATGATTATCCGTTCTGGATTTTTCTCAAAGGCTATAAGCCGTCGGGTTATAAAAATTCCGGCTTACAATGGAGGTGTGTTAAATCGCCATCGGCCAAGAGCCGTCGGGTATTTAAACTCTGGATTTACTTATCAACAGATGAGGTATTCAAAGTCGCTTTGGCGCAATGGCTATTATTTTATTAATGGATATGATTTATTCTAGAATGGAAGGAATAGTCCCGAGTTGCTGCAGGCTTACGACCCGGCACTTTGGGGCTACATTATTCAAATTGAGGTTACATCAAATATGCAAGTCTCATGTCGCTGCAAGCATGCACCATGACACTTGGGGGCTAATGCATAGTCATTTTTGTTCACCTCATTGAAGACCCGATTCATCACATCGTAATGAGCCAGCCCTTGGGGGCTACCAAGTGCTCCTGTCAAAAATTCAAAGTACACAAGCATTAATCCATTTTATTGAACGGTTCACTATTCAGTTGGTAGAGTACAAAGCTCTTAACCTTGTGGACGTGGGTTCAAGCCCCATGGTGTAGATTATGTTATATGATGTTATTATCAATTATATACAAAGTCCCAGCTCAGTATTATCTTACTAAGCCGGCCCTTGGGGGCTACACATTGCTGTTCAAGTTTACATGGTTATATCTACAAAATCCCTGCTCATTATTGCATAATGACCCGACCCTTGGGGGCTACACTGGTTGAAGTTTTTTATGAGCATAAGGCAATTTCAAGTCCCAGGTTGCTGCAAGCATGACAACCCGGCACTTGAGGGCTACATATATGGAGTATTCAGTTTTTACTAGTGACTGAGATGAACATGGATTTCTTCAAAGTGGCAGTAATTATATGGAAACAAGTCTCAAATCATCACTTTGTTCTGTTCAAGACTTGGGGGCTATAGGTAATATGGATATAAGGGAGAAATATCTTCCAATTTTCAGTTTTGAGCAAACCAGATTGACCCGGCATCCCCAATCATTATGACTTGGTGTCTGCAACAATCATAACCCGGCGTCATCAAGAATCATGAACCGGCATTGGCAACAATCATGAACCGGCGTTGGAAACAATCATGACCAGGAATTATCAGTTTTTATAACCCGGTGATTTTGGAAATTAGAGATCGGCAAGTTGTCACGACCGGTTTTTCAATAAAAATATTTATTGAGAAAACCAGTCTTTAAATCCCAGTATAGAAAAAGTCATCCTTTCTGATAGACAAAAACTTGATAAGCAGAGAACCAGTAGCATCAAATATATTACAGGGTTGAGTTGAGGTAGCTCAACAATTTATTACAGACTCGCCAATATTTTACATATGGGCGGATATGACACAGGGGTGGGGTGGCATGCTACTAGCTCGAGGAAAAAGTGGTGGTGGATAACTTGACTTCTACTGGCAGTACATCGAGCGTCAAGGTGAGGCTCGATGAATATATTCGGGGTTGCGGAAGCGGATAATACAATGATCAAGACAGGATCGCACGGGACTGACTGGGACTCCTCTAGGCGTCGGACTCGCTATCAAACTCTTCATCCATGAGATCGCCTTCATCCGCATCTGGCCAAATCAACAAGCCAGGTGAGTACTTGAAAGTACTCGCAAGACAGTTCGGACAAAAGATATAATCAATGAATGCATGAATGCGTCATGATCCAGGATGATGCTCATAAAATAACGATAATATTGCAGTACGTGAAGAATAAAATAAATTACTGAAAACCGATCGGGTGTCTGAAGCGACGCCTCGAAAGGTAGATAAATAAAAATGCATGCCGCAGTCGGGCGTCTTAGCGACACCACATAAAGGGCTTAAAAAGAAATGCCACCGTCGGACGTCTGAGCGACATCGCAGACAGGGCTTTAAAAGAAATACCACCGTCGGACGTCTGAGCGACATCACAGACAGGGCTTTAAAAGAAATACCTCCGTCGGACGTCTGAGCGACATCACAGACAGGGCTTTAAAAGAAATACCACCGTCGGACGTCTGAGCGACATCACAGACAGGGCTTTAAAAGAAATACCACCGTCGGACGTCTGAGCGACATCACAGACAGGGCCTTAAAAGAAATACCTCCGTCGGACGTCTGAGCGACATCACAGACAGGGCTTTAAAAGAAATACCTCCATCGGACGTCTGAGCGACATCACAGACAGGGCTTTAAAAGAAATACCATAGTCGGACGTCTGGGCGACATCACAGACAGGGCCTTATAACAAAAGTAAATAACAGGTTGCCACCGTCGGACGTCTGAGCGACATCGCAGACAGGGCTTTAATAAAGGTAAACAACAAATTAGTCCATCCACAAGAGTAATCTTTTAACAGGATTTATCACACATAAATCCCACCGGAGTTTTGTCACTGAGGCTGATACCTGACAAGATAAGATAATTATAGTACTTGAACAAAGTACGAGATAATTGAAAGATTTAGACTCTGCAGAGTTTGGAAGAACTGAACATAGCCAACGGATTTCCGTAGTCATGAAGGACTAGTTCCGTTTATGGTATTTCAGTAGAAACATATTTAACTAGTACACACCCATTTCATCTCACGTTTCAGGAATCACCCTGGCCAACGTTCAAGAAAAAACTTTGAGACGGGGAGGCCACAACCTCGAATAGCATGGGATCAAATTTCTATACGCGCGCTCTAAGGGGTGCCCCCCTCTCGGTCCCAACCGGAAACACCCATGCCCCCTGACCGGATGACGGGCTTTAATCCAGGGCCATGGAACCCTCATCCCGGCCTCTCCACTTGGTGTGTACCAGGAAAACGATTTGCAACTTACTATGCCATATTCCTTTCAGAAAACATGTGATAGTATAGGATGGAATGAAAGGGAATGTGAATTGTGTCATGACGACACGGAAGTCAAATAATCTGGCATAAGACTGGCATGTCCCAACACTGCCATCTTACCCATCCTCATACCAACACATGGCTTTGCAAATATGTATCCAACAACATAATGCTTTCCGAAACTTACTTTCCGATTATGTGCATGAGATATATCATGCAAAGTGATGTTCATAAACATGCCATGACCATATTAAAATGCAAACAAGCAACAACACTCATCATATCAAGAGTTCAAACATGCTTGCCTGGTTCGGAGTAGTCGGAGTCTAACTGTGCGAAGTTTGCCGCTCTGTCACCTCCTCCGGTATCTACGGTATAAGAAAAATACGTACGCAACGTAAATACCGTGAGTGTACAGAAAAGTGTTCCAAATATTTTTCAAATAAATATGATAAAAACTAGACAAAAATCTAAAGAGAACAGAAAAAGAATCACTCAAAAATTCCCTTCTGTTAAAAAGTTATAAGTGTTTTAACCCAAGGACTCATCTGTAATGAAACAGAAAACTTCCAGGGGGGTTCTGCGGAAAAGTACAGATAATGTTTCATTTTAAAAAAACGGTTGTGAGGCTGACAGGCGGGCTCCACCTGTCGGGTTTGAAAGTTCAAACAGAGAAACAGAGCGCGACGGCGCCCGAGAGGTGCGGTGGTCGCCAGCGGCGATCCACGGCGAGGCAAGGTGATCGAAGTGTACCTTTGAGATCAGTGCACCGTTCCGCGTCTGTGGGTGGTGGTGGTGGTCGCCGGCGAGCACTGTGTCGACGGCGGCCCTAGCTCCGGCGAACGGCGGTTCGGGCAGTCGTGGATCTTATCGGAGGGAGCTGCGGGGATCAAATAAGAGTGGGGGTTAGTCTCCTAGTTGCTCGTGAGGGTTGCTGACGAAGTTAGAGTGCCGAAGACGGCCTCACCGGAGCAAATCATGGTGGAGGCCGAGGCGGAATGGGGCGGCCGGAGTCGGGGAAGAAGGGCCCCTCGGGGCTCTCCCAGTGGCTGGGCGAGGTCTAGTGGGGTAGAGGAGGTGTGCCGCGGGCGAGAGCAGGCTCGGGGTGCTATATATAGCCGCCCCGAGGCGGTTGCCGAGAACGGGGTTCTCCGGCGAGGTGATTATGGCGGCGCTGCGGTTGTACGGGAGGTTTCAGAGGCTAAACGTCGTCGTGGGTGCTCCATGGTTCCATTTTGGTGCTAACCGTGTCGGGATTTGGGGGTTTAGGGGGAGCTCGATGGAACAGGGCAGCGCGGGCCCGTCGGCGGCAGGGAGCGCGCTCTGCGCGTGCCGCGCCACGGCGACGGTGCTGCATGCATGCGCTCGCAAGGAGGTGGCCACGCGGAGCCACCAGGACGCTTGGGCGGCGCCGAACGGCGTTGCACCGCCGTTCTGTTTCCTGTCGGCCGCTACGGCGCTGCGACCACCGCAAGACATGCCGGCGCAGGCGGGCCAGGGCGCCACCGACGCCTGGAAGGCGCCAAGCGCGCGTGTGAGGCTCCAGACAAGCAAGCCTGGCCGTGAGCTACGTGCCAAGCGCACTGTGAGCTCGTGACTGAAGTCACTGACGAAGATCGACACTGAATGTCTGAATTTAACTGAATTTGACTAGAACAGTGCATGCAAGGTGTTCGACAGAATGATCCAGGCATGTAGGGATTTTTCCTTGAGCTGGTTTTTGGTGGAGGGGCCTCTCATTGCACCTAGAGGCTGCCTGAATATTTGTGGAATTTTTGGAGAGGTGTAGATATGAATTTCATCAAGTTTGGCAAATCTGGTCCAAACTTGCAGTGAGTGAAATTTGAAAATTTTGAACAGGAGAAGAGTGGATCAAGATGGTTCGGGGTTGTGGGTTCAAAGGACTATCCAGGGGTGTTGAGTTGAGGACCAAAATCAAAAGCATTAGGGCACTTGCTTTGCAATCCACCTTGGCTCAAAAGAAAAGACATAATTATTTTGGGAGGAGAAATAATTGGAACAAAATCCCAAAAATGGATTTTATTAGTTTTGACAGAATGTTTGGGTTGAACTATAGTGGGAGGAAAGTTTTGGGAAAATTTTACCATGGGTGGCATGGTAAAATTTAGAAGGGATCAAAACCAAATAAAAACCCAAAACAAAAAGGGGGTTTTCATTTTAAATGAAACCAAATCCAGGAAAAGGATTTTTTTTGAGAGGGCAAACTTAGAAGATGGTTTTTAGGAAGGGTTTAAATGACCTTCTCTTAAACCAAGCAAGGGTTCTTTCTGAAAACAAAAATCACAAAAAATTTGGAGTGTCACACAAGTTCTATATTTTCAAACCGGCTGAATATCATATGAGTATTTCAAGACCAATATTTCTTAAGCCAGCGCTTTGGAAGCCGACTCAAGTGGATTATTCTTCACAATATTTCTCTATAAGACACCAACGTCAGCAATTTGAGTATGAAGATGGCTTATTGACCCGGATTTTTTTAGAAGGAGGAAATGACAAGGACTTAAGGATGATCAAGTGCCGGCTTAAAAGAATATTAACCCGGAGCACAGCCTATCAATTTTGTTCTTGTATTTATTTTGCAGCATAAGTTTACCATGGATAAATCCAAGCTAAACTGGGGGCTAATGTCGGGGATATACCCCACGATATGACCCTGCCGGATGTATAACCTGGCCGGACTTGGCGACTCACCGATGACCCGCCCTGGCTGGACGAGTCACTTAGTGACCCGCCCGAGCCTGGCGACTTATGGGTGACCTGGCAAGCGGATCAGAGGAGCGACAACACCCGGGGGCCCAAGAGGCTCAAGGCCCAAAAGGTCGGCTTACGTTATGGTAGGCCGGCTTAAGAGGAAGAAAGCAAGACCCGGACTTGTATTCAACTTGTAAGAAAAGATAGACTAGTCCTAGTCCTACTAGGACTCCACATGTAACCCGCCCCTCTAACTTATATAAGGAGGGGCAGGGCTCCCCAAAGAGGGACAAGGAACAAGAAACAATATCTAGGGCTAGACACAAAGGGGGAGCCGGCTTACGGCGACTCCTCTCATGAGCATAATGAGACCTAGCCACAGACAACATGTAGGGTTATTACCGGATGATGTTTCCCGGGGCCCGAAGCTGTCTAAACCCTTGTCTGCATGTTGATCCACCCTGCGTCTCTCGTCCCACTCAACCCCTGTCAATCTACCACATAGATGTGCTGGCCTCGCGACTAAGTCCTGACACTAAGGACATCTGACGTGTTAATTCCATGACACCATGCTTATTTTGCAAGTATACATGTTGATGTTTGTACACAGAAAGTTTACCGCTATTGCAAAAATTCCCTAGAAAAGTCAGAGGATGATATAATGTTGAATCTTTTTGCATAATGAGCTCTAATAAAAATTCTACACTGTACTATTTTCCTTATAATTTTTGGAGTTATGGAAGTATGATGAATCTTGCATTCTTTACAGACTGTACTATTTTGGCAGATTGCTGTTATGTTTGCATTGTTTGCATATGTTTGCTTGTTTAATGATTCTATTTAAGGATAGGAGTGTTAAATATGAAGAGACATTTAGTATGCAATGTTGAATAATAATTTTAATGATTTGCTATAGTAGAGAATGATATGATTTTGCATTGTTTTATACTAACTTGTCTCACGAGTTCTTGTTGAGTTTTGTGTGGATGAAGTTTTCGAGATTTAGGAAACCGTGACATGAAAGGAATTAAGGAGACACAAAAGCTAAAGCTTGGGGATGCCCAAGGCACCCCAAGATAATATTTCAAGAAGTCTCAAGCATCTAAGCTTGGGGATGCCTCGGTAGGCATCCCACCTTTCTTCTTCAACAATTATCGGTTAGTATCGGTTGAACCTAAGTTTTTGCTTCTTCACATGAGTTGTGCTATCCTTGCAATGCCATTTTTTTTTGCTTTCTGTTTGAATAAAATACCAAGATCTGAAATTCTTAAATGTTAGAGAGTCTTCACATAGCTACATAATTATTTAACTACTCATTGATCGTCACTTATATCTTTTTGGAGTAGTTTGTCATTTACTCGTGTGCTTCACTTATATCCTATGAGTAAATGGTTGAATGAGTTGAATGTCATAAATCTGAAATTATATGTCTCATTTGCTTATCCCATGGGGAGTAATGACTTCACATCTAAGAAGTAGAGGTTGTAAATTTATTGAAGGTTAGCAAGCATTGTATTGGTCATTTGAACAATTCATGAAAGAATATTGAAGGAAGAGAGATTTCACACATAAATATACTATCTTAGACATCTTTTATAATTGTGAGCACTCATTAAGTATGACATGCTAAAGATTTGATGTTGGACAATGAACACAACATAATGGGTTATGTTTTCTCACATCTCAGTTAAAGTGTATTGTCATGGATCATTCAAACATGTTGAGCTTGCCTTTCCCCCTCATGCTAGCCAAAATTCCTTGCACCAAGTAGAGATACTACTTGTGCTTCCAAATATCCCTTAAACTAGTTTTGCCATGAGAGTCCACCATACCTACCTATGGATTGAGTAAGATCCTTCAAGTAAGTTGTCATCGGTGCATGCAATAAAAATTGCTCTCTAAATATGTATGACTTGTTAGTGTGAAGAAAATAAGCTTTATATAATCTTGTTATGGAAGCAATAAAAGCGACGGCCTGCATAATAAAGGTCCATATACAAGTCGCAATATAAAGTGACGTTCTTTTACATTAAGATTTTATGCATCCAACCATAAAAGCGCATGACAACCTCTGCTTCCCTCTGCGAAGGGCCTATCTTTTACTTTATGTCTTTTACTTTATGCAAGAGTCAAGGTGATCTTCACCTTTCCCTTTTTCATTTTATCCTTTGGCAAGCACCTCGTGTTGGAAAGATCGTGATATATATATATATATATATATATATATATATATCCAATTGGATGTAAGTTAGCATGAACGATTATTGTTGACATCACCCAAAGGTGAATACATTCCGAGGCAACACTATAAGCCCCTATCTTTCTTAGTGTCTGATTAAAACTTCATAACCATAAGTATTGCATGAGTGTTAGCAATTGTAGAAGACTATATGATAGTTGACTATGTGGAGTTTGCTAATCAAAGCTCTGACATAGACCCTTCCTGAAAATAAGATGAATTGCAATTGTTTGATGACTACGAATGAAGTTTGCTAGTTTTCAAGAAAGTTTATGGTCTATGCTTTAACATGTGAATAGCTTGTTACTTGATCTTGAGAAGTTTTGTGAGATGAACTACTGCTATGACATATAATCATGCTAGAAAAGGTGATTGAAATTATCATTGATTAAATTTGTGCACCTGCTAGCATTCCCACTTCATAAATTCTTTCTTTTATCATTTACCTACTCGAGGACGAGCAGGAATTAAGCTTGGGGATGCTGATACGTCTCCAACATATCTATAATTTATGAAGCATTCATGCTATATTATTATCTGTTTTGGATGATTATGGGCTTTATTATACACTTTTATATTACTTTTGGGACTAACCTAATAACTGGAGGCCCATCCCATATTGTTGTTTTCTTGCCTATTTCAGTGTTTCGAAGAAAAGGAATATCAAATGGATTCCAAACGAAATGAAACCTTCAGGAGCGTTATTTTTGGAACGGAAGCAATCCAGGGGACTTGGAGTTAAAGTCAAGGAAGTTTCGAGGTGGCCACGAGGGTGGGGGCGCGCTCCCCCTACTGGGCGCACCCCCTGTCTCGTGGGCCCCTCTAGGCTCCCCCGACCGACTTCTTTCACCAATATATTCCCATATACCCTAAAAACATCGAAGACGAAGATAGATCAGGAGTTCCGCCGCCGCAAGCCTCTGTAGCCACCAAAAACCTCTCGGGAGCCCGTTCTGGCACCCTGCCGGAGGGGGAACCCATCACCGGTGGCCATCTTCATCATCCCGGCGCTCTCCATGACGAGGAGGGAGTAGTTCACCCTCGGGGCTGAGGGTATGTACCAGTAGCTATGTGTTTGATCTCTCTCTCTCTCGTGTTCTTGAGGTGGTACGATCTTGATGTATCGCGAGCTTTGCTATTATAGTTAGATCTTATGATGTTTCTTCCCCCTCTACTCTCTTGTGATGAATTGAGTTTTCCCTTTGAAGTTATCTTGTCGGATTGAGTCTTTAAGGATTTGAGAACACTTGATGTATGTCTTGCCGTGCTTATCTGTGGTGACAATGGGATATTCACGTCATCCACTTGATGTAGTTTTGGTGATCAACTTGTGGGTTCCACCCATGAACCTATGCATAGGGGTTGGCACACGTTTTTGTCTTGACTCTCCGGTAGAAACTTCGAGGCACTCTTTGAAGTACTTTGTGTTGGCTGAATAGATGAATCTGAGATTGTGTGATGCATATCGTATAATCATGCCCACGGATACTTGAGGTGACAATGGAGTATCTAGGTGACATTAGGGTTTTGGTTGATTTGTGTCTTAAGGTGTTATTCTAGTATGAACTCTATGATAGATTGAACGGAAAGCATAGCTTCATGTTATTTTACTACAGACTCTTGAATAGATCGAGCAGAAAGGATAATATGACGTGGTTTCGTACCCTACCATAATCTCTCCGTTTGTTCTTCGCTATTAGTGGCTTTGGAGTGACTCTTTGTTGCATGTTGAGGGATAGTTATATGATCCAATTATGTTATTATTGTTGAGAGAACTTGCACTAGTGAAAGTATGAACCTTAGGCCTTGTTTCGAAGCATTGCAATACCGTTTACGCTCACTTTTACCACTTGTTACCTTGCTGTTTTTATAATTTCAGATTACAAATACCCATATCTACTATCCATATTGCACTTGTATTACCATCTCTTCGCCGAACTAGTGCACCTATACAATTTGCCATTGTATTGGGTGTGTTGGGGACACAAGAGACTCTTTGTTATTTGGTTGCAGGGTTGTTTGAGAGAGACCATCTTCATCCTACGCCTCCCACGGATTGATAAACCTTAGGTCATCCACTTGAGGGAAATTTGCTACTGTCCTACAAACCTGTGCACTTGCAGGCCCAACAACGTCTACAAGAAGAAGGTTGTGTAGTAGACATCACTCCTGCCTAGGATCCTCCTAAACTACTCCTGGTCGTCGTCAGCGGCTTGCATGTAGTAGTAGGCACCTCCGGTGTAGTAGGAGTCGTCGTCGACGGTGGCGTCAAGCTCCTGGGCTCCAGCATCTGGTTGCGACAACCAGGTAGAATGGAAAGGGGGAAAGAAGGTAGAAAAGCAACCGTGAGTACTCATCCAAAGTACTCGCAAGTAAGGATCTATACTACATATGCATGGGTATATGTGTAAAGAGGCAATATCGGTGGACTGAACTGCAGAATGCCAGAATAAGAGGGGGATAGCTAGTCCTATTGAAGACTACGCTTCTGGTAGCCTCCTTCTTGCAGCAGGTAGAAGAGAGTAGATTGAAGTCCTCCAAGTAGCATCGCATAGCATAATCCTACCCAGCGATCCTCCCCTTGTCGCCCTGTGGGAAAGCGATCACTGGGTTGTATCTGGAACTTGTATGGGTGTGTTTTATTAAGTATCCGGTTCTAGTTGTCATAAGGTCAAGGTGCAACTCCAAGTCGTCTTGTTACCGAAGATCACGGCTATTCAAATAGATAAACTTCCCTGCAGGGGTGCACCACAATCCCCATCATCATATTATATTCCACCCATAGTGCTATATCCATGGCTCACGCTCATGTATTGCATGAAAGTTGAAAAAGTTTGAGATTATTTAAGTACGAAACAATTGATTGGCTTGTCATCGGTGGTGTATAAGATGGGAGCATTTTTGTGTGACGAAATTGAAGCATAGCCTAACTATATGATTTTGTAGGGATGAACTTTCTTTAGCCATGTTATTTTGAGAACACATGATTGCTTTGATTAGTATGCTTGAAGTATTATTATTTCTTATGTCAATATGAACTTTTATTTTGAATCATTTGGATCTGAACATTCATGCCACGATAAAGAAAATTACATTGAGAATTATGCTAGGTAGCATTCCACATCAAAAATTCTGTTTTTATCATTTACCTACTCGAGGACGAGCAGGAATTAAGCTTGGGGATGCTTGATACGTCTCCAACGTATCTATAATTTTTTATTGTTCCACGCTATTATATTACCCGTTTTGGATTTTTATGGGCTTTACTTTACACTTTTATATCATTTTTGGGACTAACCTACTAACCGGAGGCCCAGCCCGTATTGCTGTTTTTTTTGCCTATTTTAGTGTTTCGAAGAAAAGGAATATCAAACGGAGTCCAAACGGAATGAAACCTTCGGGAGCATGATTTTTGGAACGAACGTGATCCAGAGGACTTGGAGTGCAAGTCAAGAAGCTGTCGAGGCGGCCACAAGCGTGGAGGGCGCCCCCCCTACTGGGCGCGCCCCCTGTCTCATGGGCCCCTCAGGCGTCCACCGACGTACTCGTTCCTCCTATATATACCTACGTACCCCGAAAACATCAGGGGAGACCACAAAAATCTATTTCCACCAGCGTAACCTTCTGTATCCGCGAGATCCCATCTTGCAGCCTTTGTCGGCGCTCCGCCGGAGGGGGAATCGACCATGGAAGGCTTTTACATCAACATCATAGCCCCTCCGATGAGTTGTGAGTAGTTTACCACAGACCTTCGGGTCCATATTTATTAGCTAGATGGCTTCTTCTCTCTTTTTGGATCTCAATACCATGTTCTTCTCGATCTTCTTGGAGTTCTATTTGATGTAACTCTTTTTGCGGTGTGTTTGTCAAGATCCGATGAATTGTGGGTTTATGATCAAGTTTATCTACAAGAAATATTTGAATCTCCTCTGAATTCTTTTATGTATGATTGAGTTATCTTTGCAAGTCTCTTCGAATTATCAGTTTGGTTTGGCCTACTAGATTGATCTTTCTTGCAACGGGAGAAGTGCTTAGCTTTGGGCTCAATCTTGCGGTGTCCTTTCCTAGTGACATCAGGGGCAGCAAGGCACGTATTGTATTGTTGCCATCGAGGATAAAAAGATGGGGGGTTTTATATCATATTGCATGAGTTTATCCCTCTACATCATGTCATCTTTCTTAACGTGTTACTCTGTTCTTATGAACTTAATACTCTAGATGCATGCTGGATAGCGGTCGATGTGTGGAGTAATAGTAGTATATGCAGGCAGGAGTTGGTCTACTTGTCATGGACGTGATGCCTATATACATGATCATGCCTAGATAATCCCATAATTATTCGCTTTTCTATCAATTGCTTGACAGTAATTTGTTCACCCACCGTAATACTTATGCTATCTCGAGAGAAGCCACTATTGAAACCTATGGCCCCCGGGTCTATCTTTTATCATATAAGCTTTCAATCTAGTCTTATTTGCATCTTTACTTTTCCAATATATATTATAAAATACCAAAAATATATTTATCTTATCATACTATATCTATCAGATCTCACTTTTGCAAGTGGCCGTGAAGGGATTGACAACCCCTTTATTGCGTTGGTTGCGAGTTCTTTGTTTGTTTGTGTAGGTCCGTGGGACTTGTGAGGCGCCTCCTACTGGATTGATACCTTGGTTCTCAAAAACTGAGGGAAATACTTACGCTACTATTGCTGCATCACCATTTCCTCTTCAAGGAAAACCAACACAAGCTCAAGACGTAGCAAGAAGGATTTCTGGCGCCGTTGCCAGGGAGGTCTTCGCTCAAGTCAAGACATACCAAGTACCCATCACAAACTCATCTCCCTCACATTTACAGTATTTGCCATTTTCCTCTCGTTTTCCTCTCCCCCACTTAACCCTTGCCGTTTTATTCGCCCTCTCTTTCCCAATCTCCTTCTCTCTCTCTTTCGCTCGCCTTTTTCTGTATGCTTGTGTGTTGGATTACTTGTCGCCATGGCGCAAGATAATACCAAATTGTGTGATTTCTCCAATACCAATAATAATGATTTCCTTAGTACTCTGATTGCTCCTCTTAATGATGTTGAGTCTTGTGAAATCAATGCTACTTTGCTGAATCTTGTTATGAAAGATCAATTCTCGGGCCTTCCTAGTGAAGATGTCGCTACCCATCTAAACAACTTTGTTGATTTGTGTGACATGCAAAAGAAAAAATATACGGATAATGATATAGTTAAATTGAAGTTATTTCCATTTTCACTTAGAGATCGTGCTAAAGTTTGGTCTTCATCTTTGCCTAAAAATAGTATTGATTCTTGGAACAAGTGCAAAGATGCTTTTATCTTTAAGTATTTTCCTCCCGCTAAGATCATCACTCTTAGGCGTTGTTTGGATAGGTGGAACGTAGAAAACCAATTCTCTATAAACCAGAAACAGATCCTAACAGAATAAAATCTCGTTTGGATGCTCTAACTAATTTGTGTTTTTGGAAGACTTGGTTTTCGGAAACCTCAAAATCTGCGTTTATAGAAAAATGACTATTAGTCGTTTTTGTAAAAGCTTGGTTTGCATATACTCCCATCGCAACTAATTGGTGTCCTCGCGTGCGTCCTCCAGCCTGGCACGGCATGGCCGCCGCTGCGTCACATCTCCATTGCCTGGTATGATACTCCTCTCGTTCGCCGTCCAGCCACGGCTATGGCCACGAACGCATCAATGCGCCACTGTCTGGTAGGGATGCTCCTCGCGCAGTCATACTAGTCCTCCGGCCACGACATGGTCATCACTGCGTTTGCGCCGGCTGGATCTAGGATGATGTGTCGACGTCATCGGTGATGTGCGTCACCTATGGCATGTCACTGGCTGGTCGGTGTACAGAGATCACATACGGGATGGCGGCCAGGAGCGCCCCAACAGCGACGCCACCCTCGGCGAGCTCCTGAAATGCAAGGTCAGCAAGGGCGCGCACGAGCTCATGCTAGACAAGGACGACCGCACCTCCCTCGAGTCTCTTGACATGTATGGGGTACATGGGACATAGAACACCGAGACCTGGAGTACTTCAGGCGAGTACCCGACGCCGGCGATGGTCGTAAGCACGTACTAGTGGCTGTGTGTGGAGTCGTCCAGGGTCGGTCCAAGTGAAGGCGAGTAATGGCGTCGAGGGATTGAGGACCGAAAACAGAGGAGGAACGGATGTTGGAGTTTGCGGACCGTCTCCAATGGCCAAGTCGAGGAAGCAAGACAGAAAGAGAAGGTCACGGCAAGAGTATTTTATCGAGGGAAGGTAACGGGAGGAGTCAGGACTCAGGAGTAAGCCAAACATATTTTTCTATGAACTGGTTTTACATAAAATAATTTCTAAAACCGGTTTTTCTAAACATCAGCTAAAAACATGTTCTCTATAATCCCATGGATAATCTTTGTTAGACAAACAACCACTTAGGAACGATATTATGATTTTTAAACAACTTGATCATGAGCATGTTTCCCAATTTTTGGAAAGAATGAAATTGATGATTCACAATTGCCCTACTCATGGTTTGAATTTATGGATGATCATACTAAAAATTTATGCCGGATTGAATTTTGCTTCTAGAAATCTTTTAGATTCGGCCGCGGGAGCCACGTTTATGGAAATCACCTTAGGAGAAGCTACAAAACTCCTTGATAATATCATGGCTAATTATTCTCAATGGCACACCGAACGATCTACTAGTAAAAAAGTGCATGCTATAGAAGAAATTAATGTTTCAAGTGGAAAGATGGATGAACTTATGAGATTGTTTGCTACTAAGAGTGCTTCTATTGATCCCAATGATATGCCTTTATCTACCTTGATTGAGAATAATAATGAATTATGGATGTAAATTTTGTTGGTAGGAATAATTTTGCAAACAATTCTTATAGAGAAAACTTTAATCCTAGACCATTACCTAGTAATTCCTCTAATAATTATGGAAATTACTACAATAATTCTTATGGTAATTTTAATAAATTGCCCTCTGATTTTTAGAATAGCGTGAAAGAATTTATGATCTCTCAAAAGAATTTTAATGCCTTGCTTGAAGAAAAATTGCTCAAAGTTGATGATTTGGCTAGGAACGTTGATAGACCTTCGCTTGATGTTGATTCTCTAAAACTTAGATATAATCCTCCCAAGCATGATATCAATGAGTCTCTCAAAGCTATGAGAAGTTCCATTGACGAGTGCAAAGAAAGAACCGCTAGATTGCGTGCTAAGAAAGATTGCTTTATAAAGGCGTGTTCTTCTAGTTTCCATGAAAATAATGATGAAGATCTTAAAGTTATCGATGTGTCCCCTATTAGATCTTTGGTTTTCAATATGAATCTTAATAATGATGGGACTGGAGATGAGTCAACTTTAGTTAAACGTCGTCCCAATAATTCAGAGTTTTTAGATCTTGATGCTAAATTTAGTAAAACTGGGATTGGCGAGGTCATGACTTTAAATATCATTGAACCCACTATCTTGGATTTAAAGGAATTTGATTATGATAATTGTTCTTTAGAAAGTTCTATTTCCTTGTTACAATTCGTTGTGAATTCTCCTCATGCTTATAGTCAAAATAAAGCTTTTACCAAACATATTGTTGATGCCTTGATGCAATCTTTTGATGAAAAACTTAATTTGGAAGTTTTATATACCTAGAAAACTTAACGATGAGTGGGAACCTACTATAAAGATTAAATTTAAAGATCATGAATGTTATGCTTTATGTGACTTGGGTGCTAGTGTTTCCACGATTCCGAAAATCTTATGTGATATTCTAGGTTTCCATGATCTTGATGATTGCTCTTTAAATTTGCACCTTGCGGATTCCACCATTAAAAAGCCAATGGGAAGGATCAATGATGTTCTCATTGTTGCAAGTAGAAATTTGGTGCCCCTAGATTTTATCGTTCTTGATATAGATTGCAATCTCTCTTGTCCTATTATTCTTGGTAGACCTTTCCTTATAACGATTGGCGTGATTATTGATATGAAGGAAGGGAATATTAGATTCCAATTTCCATTAAAGAAAGGCATGGAGCACTTTCCAAGAAAGAAAATTAAATTACCTTATGAATCTATCATGCGAGCTGCTTATGAATTGAGTGCCAAGGATGGCACTACTTAGATCTATCCTCGCATTTATGCCTAGCTAGGGGCGTTAAACGATAGCGCTAGTTGGGAGCCAACCCAATTTTATTTGTGCTTTTTGTTTTTGTTCCTGTTTAGTAATAAATTTTGCATATACCTTCTGTTTAGATGTGTTTTCTTGTTTTATTTAGTGTTTGTGCCAAGTAGAACCTATAGGATAACCTATGATGATAGTTAATTTGATTCTGCTGAAAAACAGAAACTTTGCACTGACGAGAAAATATTCAATAAATCACAGAAACGTGCTTTTGCATTGATTCTTTTTGCTGTAGATCAATAGACAAATTTTACAGTACTTCCTATTTTGGTAGGATTTTTATAGTTCCATAAGTATTCGAAAGTTACATATTTCTACAGACTATTCTGTTTTTGACAGATTCTGCCTTTCGTGTGTTGTTTGCTTATTTTGATGCATCTATGGCTAGTATGTAAGGGCATGAACCATAGAGAACTTGGAATACAGTAGGTTTAACACCAATATAAATAAATAATGAGTTCATTACAGTAACTTATGTGGTGGTTTTTCTTTCTTTAACTAATGGAGCTTATGAGATTTCCTGTTGAGTTTTGTGTTGTGAAGTTTTCAAGTTTTGGGTAAAGATTTGATGGACTATGGAATAAGGAGTGGCAAGAGCCTAAGCTTGGTGATGCCCATGGCACTCCAAGATATTAAAGAATAGCCAAAAGCCTAAGCTTTGGGATGCCCCGGGAAGGCATCCCCTCTTTCGTCTTCGTTCATTGGTAACTTTACTTGCAGCTATATTTTTATTCGCCACATGATATGTGTTTTGCTTGGAGCGTCTTGTATGATATTAGTCTTTGCTTTTTAGTTTACCACAATCATCCTTGCTGTACACACCTTTTGGGAGAAGCCTACTTGATTGGAATTTATTAGAATTCTCTACGTGCTTCACTTATATCTTTTGAGTTAGATAGTTTTTGCTCTAGTGCTTCACTTATATCTTTTAGAGCATGGCGGTGGCTTAATTTTGAAGAAATTGTTGATCTCTCATGCTTAACTTATATTATTTTGAGAGTCTCTTAGAACAGCATGGTATTTTCTATGGTTATAAAATTGGTCCTAGAATGGTAGGCAACCAAGTTGGATATAATAAAAACTATCATAGGAAGTGAATTGGATGCTATGATCAATTTGATACTTGATAATTGTTTTGAGATATGGAGGTAGTAATATTAGAGTCATGCTAGTTGGGTTATTATGAATTTAAAGAATGCTTGTGTTGAAGTTAGCAAGTCCCATAGCATGCACATATGGTTAAAGTTGTGTAACAAATTTGAAACATGAGGTGTTCTTAGATTGCGCATCCTTATGAGTGGCGGTCAGGGACGAGCGATGGTCTTTTCCTACCAATATATCCCACTAGGAGCATGCACGTAGTACTTGGTTTTTGATGACTTGTAGATTTTTGCAATAAGTATATGAGTTCTTTTGACTAATGTTGAGTCCATGGATTATATGCACTTTTATCTTTCCATCATTGCTAGCCTCTTCGGTACCGTACATTGCCCTTTCTCACCTTGAGAGTTGGTGCAAACTTCGCCGGTGCATCCAAACCCCGTGATATGATACGCTCCATCACACATAAACCTCCTTATATCTTCCTCAAAAAAGCCACCATACCTACCTATTATGGCATTTCCATAGCCATTCCAAGATATATTGCCATGCAACTTTCCACCGTTCCGTTTATCATCATGACACACATCATTATTGTCATATTGCCTTGCATGATCATGTAGTTGACATCGTATTTGTGGCAAAGCCACCATGCATTAATTTTCATACATGTCACTCTTGATTCATTGCCCATCCCGGTACACCGCCGGAGGCATTCATATAGAGTCATATCTTGTTCTAGTTTTGAGTTGTAATTCATGAGTTGTAAATATATAAAAGTGTGATGATAATGATTATTAGAGCATTTTCCCCAAATAAAAAAAACAAAGGCCAAAAAGAAAAAAAAAGGCCCAAATAAATAAAGGGGGCAATGTTACTATCTCTTTTTCCACACTTGTGCTTCAAAGTAGCACCATGTTCTTCATATAGCGAGTCTCATATGTTGTCACTTTCATATACTAGTGGGAATCTTTCATTATAGAACTTGGCTTGTATATTCCTACGATGGGATTCCTCAAATGCCCTAGGTCTTCATGAGCAAGCAAGTTGGATGCACACCCACTAGTTTCTTTTGTTGAGCTTTCATACATTTATAGCTCTAGTGCATCCGTTGCATGGCAATCCCTACTCCTCATGTTGACATCAATTGATGGGCATCTCCATAGCCCGTTGATTGTCCTCGTCAATGTGAGACTTTCTCTTTTTTTTGTATTCTCCACACAATCCCCATCCTCATATTCTATTCCACCCATAGTGCTATATCCATGGCTCACGCTCATGTATTGCGTGAAAGTTGAAAAAGTTTGAGATTATTTAAGTACGAAACAATTGCTTGGCTTGTCATCAGGGTGTATAAGATGGGAGCATTTTTGTGTGACGAAAATGAAGCATAGCCTAACTATATGATTTTGTAGGGATGAACTTTCTTTAGCCATGTTATTTTGAGAAGACATGATTGCTTTGATTAGTATGCTTGAAGTATTATTATTTCTAATGTCAATATGAACTTTTATTTTGAATCATTTGGATCTGAACATTCATGCCACAATAAAGAAAATTACATTGAGAATTATGCTAGGTAGCATTCCACATCAAAAATTCTGTTTTTATCATTTACCTACTCGAGGACGAGCAGGAATTAAGCTTGGGGATGCTTGATACGTCTCCAACGTATCTATAATTTTTTATTGTTCCATGCTATTATATTACCCGTTTTGGATGTTTATGGGCTTTACTTTACACTTTTATATCATTTTTGGGACTAACCTACTAACCGGAGGCCCAGCCCGTATTGTTGTTTTTTTGCCTATTTCAGTGTTTCGAAGAAAAGGAATATCAAACGGAGTCCAAACGGAATGAAACCTTCGGGAGCGTGATTTTTGGAACGAACGTGATCCAGAGGACTTGGAGTGCAAGTCAAGAAGCTACCGAGGTGGCCATGAGGGTAGAGGGCGCCCCCCCCCCCCCCTACTGGGTGAGCCCCCTGTCTCGTGGGCCCCTTGGGCATCCACCAACGTACTCCTTCCTCCTATATATACCTACGTACCCCGAAAACATCAGTGGAGACCACGAAAAGCTATTTCCACCACCGTAACCTTCTGTATCCGCGAGATCCCATCTTGGAGCCTTTGCCGGCGCTCCGCTGGAGGGGGGATCGACCATGGAGGGCTTCTACATCATCACCATAGCCCCTCCGATGAGTTGTGAGTAGTTTACCACAGACCGTCAGGTCCATAGTTATTAGCTAGATGGCTTCTTCTCTCTTTTTTGATCTCAATACCATCTTCTCCTCGATCTTCTTGGAGATCTATTCGATGTAACTCTTTTTGTCGTGTGTTTGTCAAGATCCGATGAGTTGTGGGTTTATGATCAAGTTTATCTATGAGAAATATTTGAATCTCCTCTAAATTATTTTATGTATGATTGAGTTATCTTTGCAAGTCTCTTCGAATTATCAGTTTGGTTTGGCCTACTAGATTGATCTTTCTTGCAATGGGAGAAGTGCTTAGCTTTAGGCTCAATCTTGCGGTGTCATTTCCCAGTGACAGCCGGGGCAGCAAGGCACATATTGTATTGTTGCCATCGAGGATAAAAAGATGGGGTTTATATCATATTGCATGAGTTTATCCCTCTACATCATGCCATCTTTCTTAATGTGTTACTCTGTTCTTATGAACTTAATACTCTAGATGCATGCTGCATAGCGGTCGATGTGTGGACTAATAGTAGTAGATACAGGCAGGAGTCGGTCTACTTGTCATGGACGTGATGCCTATATACATGATCATGCCTAGATAATCTCATAATTATTCGTTTTTCTATCAATTGCTTGAAAGTAATTTGCTCACCCACCGTAATACTTATGCTATCTCGAGAGAAGCCACTAGTGAAACCTATGGTCCTCGGGTCTATCTTTTATCATATAAGCTTTCAATCTAGTTTTATTTGCATCTTTATTTTTCCAATCTATATTATAAAATACCAAAAATATATTTATCTTATCATACTATCTCTATCAGATCTTACTTTCGCAAGTGGCCGCAAAGGGATTGACAACCCCTTTATTGCGTTGGTTGCGAGTTCTTTGTTTGTTTGTGTAGGTGTGTGGGACTTGTGAGGATCCTCCTACTGGATTTATACCTTGGTTCTCAAAAACGGAGGGAAATACTTACGCTACTATTGTTGCATCACCCTTTCCTCTTCAAGGAAAACCAACTCAAGCTCAAGATGTAGCAGGGTGCACCACATTACCCGACACGCTCGATCCCTCTGGTCGGGCACACTTTCCTTGGTCATGTCCGGCCTCGGGAGATCAACACGTCACAGCCCTACCTAGGCCTAACAGAGATGTTAGCACGCCGGTCTAAATCCTATGCGTGCAAGGGTCTGGGCCCATCGCCCATTGCATACCTGCACGTTGCAAACGCGGCCGGAAGCAGACCTAGCCTCCTTAATACAAGTGCAGGCTTACGGTCCAATCTGGCGCGTGCTGCACAGTCGCTGATGTCAAGAAGGCTTCGGCTGATACCATGACGCCGGTTGCCCATATCTTGTCCCACGTGGCGGTTAGTGCATATAAGGTCAACGACCCAACTCAGATCAAATACCAAGATCTCGTTAACCGTGTTAAGTTATGTAACTGCAGACGCCGACCAGGGGCAGGCCCACCTGTCTCCTAGGTGGTCTCAACCTGCCCTGTCGCTCTGCCACAAAGTAACAGTCGGGGGCCGTCAGGAACCCAGGCCCACCTCTACCGGGATGGGGCCACGTGTCCTTCCAGCCCCCACATCAAAATCACTTGCGAGTACTCAACGAGCCGACCCGACTTTAGTCACCATCTGTATAGTATGTATATATGAATAATGTATACCCGTGATCACCTCCCGAGTGATCACGGCCCGGTAGTATAGCAAGGCAAACCGACAAGAATGTAGGGCCAGTGATGATAAACTAGCATCCTATACTAAGCATTTAGGATTGCGGGTAAGGTAACTACGACTGTAGCAACAATGACAGGCTATGCAACAGAATAGGAGTAACCGAATAGTAACATGCTACACTACTCTAATGCAAGCAGTATAGAGAAGAATAGGCAATATCTGGTGATCAAGGGGGGGCTTGCCTGGTTTCTCTGGCAAGAAGGAGGGGTCATCAACTCCGTAGTCGAATTGGGCAGCAGCAGCGTCGGTCTTGTAGTCTACCGGAGAGAAGAGGGGGAAGAAACAGTAAATACAATGCAAACATAAGCATGAGGATGCATGGCATGGCAATGAGCGGTGTTAGCTGTGCCCCAACGCGGTAGTAGGTGATACCGGCCAAAGGGGGAAACATCCGGGAAAGTATCCCCGGTGTTTCACGTTTTCGGACAGATAAACTGGAGGTGAAATGTCGCAGGTTCGCTATGCTATGGACGTGTGGCTGATGAACGGGCTGCGTATTCAGATTCGTCTCGTTGTTCTGAGCAACTTTCATGTACAAAGTATTTTCATCCGAGTTACGAATTATTTAATATTAATTTCCAAAGTTTTAATTCATTTTCTAATTTATTTTAATTCGAAATGAATGTTAAATTGCTAGATGTACCCAGCATGGTGTACACAAAAATTATACACTGCCTGACATGTGGGACCAGGGGGACCCAGTTGACCAGTCAAACTTTCACTCATCAATAGGGGGTGGGCCCCCCTGTCATTGACTGTCTAGTTAACTAACCAGATTAGTTAGGCTAATTAGGTAGTTAATTGGTTAATTAAGCAACATTAATTAAGTTAATTAATTATTAAATTAATTTATTTATTTATTATTGTTTTTTAACTATTCCAGGGCGTGGGCCCCTCATGTCATAGGCACAGGGGCTATGGCGGGTCGGGCGTTGCGGGCGAACGGGCACAGGTCGACTGCTAGGCCAGATCCTCACAATTGTGAGCCCCCTACTTGGTGCGCCAAAGATGTCGGTGGGAAACGATACCTATGGGATCACTGGAATCCCTTCTACGGTTGCGGGGCGCGAGGATCGTGAGGAGAGCGGGACTAGTAGACGAAGCAAGGGGGATTTACCCAGGTTCGGGCCGCAAAGATGCGTAAAACCCTATTATCCTCCTTTGGTGGATGTATTAGAGTTCTTGGGTTCTCGAACTAGCTCTAGGTGCTCCCAAGTTCGAAAAGCCGAATCCCTTCTCAGTGTGCCATGGGCCTCCTTTTATAGACGAAAGGGGTTGCCACAGTGGCACACAGGAGGTGGAAAGTGCTACAGCGTTGCGAGCTTATCGCTGGTGTTACAGGACAAGACGCATTTAATGCGAGGCTTAGGTGTCCCTTCGCTTTATTGGGGACGGGAGAAAGGCCCGTCCCGTCCGTCGCTGCTCCTCCTTGCTTCGACAAGCACCCTGGCTACCAGTGCATGTAGTGCCATGTAGGCAGGCAAGCAGCTGAGGTGGCGCGGTGGTGAAGCCTCCATGAAGGGTTGCATGTTGCCACATAGGTGCCTGCCCAGCTGGCTAGGTCAGCGGCTGTATGCGAATGGCAGTGAAGACTTGGCTGGTACGGGCCTGGCAGTGGCCCTGCCGATGCGCTTGGTGAGGGTCTCGTCGGGTGGCCCGACAAGGGTCTCGCCGGGTGGCCCGGCAAGGGCCTTGCCACGGCGCGCTAACTTCCCCGGCAAGGATGCCGGGGGTCTCGTGGGTTCCTTTGGTGAGGATGGTTGCCTTCCTATCCTCATTTGATCTTCACAAAGATCTGCATACCACCACGGAGGTGCCTCCCGAGCCCCTGTCCAATGCATTTGTCCAGCGTTGGTGGGCTCAAGGGTGGCTCGCTCAGCTGGTGTGGGCGTGCTGCCCCGGCAAGGCTGCTGAGGCTGCCCCAGCAAGGGTCCTTTCTGGGGGAACCTACTTCCCCACTCGGTCTTCATGGCCTTGGTCCTTGTTGTTGTTCTGTTCGCCTTGTGGCTTCGGCTTTTCTCCGGCTCCCCTTCTCTGCCATGTCTATGTGTGGCCGTGCCGGGAGGCTCTGACTGCCCGTGCACAAGTAAAGGGGTCAAAAGGAGAGCCCCTACTTTTCTACACCGACAGGAGCCCCCGGGCCTGGGCCATACATAAGCGCAGCACGTTGTTGGGCCAGGCCCAGAACGGTGCGCGGGCAGTTGGGGCAGTTTTTTACCGTGGCCATTGTTCTGTCCGCTGCGCTTCCCCACGACCCGCGTTGAACACGCGACGTGGGGGCCGTGCACATGCATGATGTGGGAGGCATGCGTGGGACAGTGCTCGCACGCATGCGTCACATCGCAGTTAATGGGAAAGGAGGCGGCCCGCGCCTTCCCCATAATAAGGAATAACCGCAGGCGCGCTGCTCACTTTGCCCCCTCCCGTGCCTTCCTCCAATCTCAGAACCGCCGCCCTCTTTCTTCTCGAGCCTCTTTGCTTTTGCCCATCACCGTCGTGCTTCCGCCGTCCTCTGTCTTTTCGCTCCTCGCAACCGCCATGGCACCCAAGTCCACCAAAGGAAAAGCGGCAGCCAAGGATGTCGGGGCAGCGGAGCCGTAGGAGAGCGAGTTGGCGGCGCGGCGGGCGCAGTTCGCCCTCTTCCCTTCGATGGTCGACGTGCCCATGCTTCGGGAGATGTTCAAGGACCTGTTGGGAGTGAAGACGGGGGGAGAGAAGACGGGGCATCCGGCCACACACGTCGTCCCTGCTAGCGTCGGGGCCTCCCCAATGCAGTACCCCTTCTTCATTGATTACTTCTCATGCGGGCTTTGTCCCTCCTTCTCTGATTTCTTCAAGGACACCATGCACACCTATGGCTTCCACCTTCTGGATTTCACCCCGAATGTCGTGGCGTGCATGGCCCTTTTCGCACATCTCTGCGAGGGATTCGTCGGGGTGTACCCCAGTACGGCGCTCTTTCGCCATTACTTCTCCCCTCGGATCCAAAAGGGGGGCGCCATTACCGGGAGCGTCGCTTGGATCCTGAGGGCCAAGGGAGCATACCCGGACGGCGCCATGAAGGAGAGGTGGGAAGAATGGCGGGGCCGGTGGTGCTGGATCGAAGAGGAGGACCCGACAGCATTCTGTGAGGTTCGTCGTGAGGCACCGGTCCGTCGAAGGGACTGGAGCGACATCGACGCCAACGACGTGAAGCTCACGGTCGCCACCACCAGGATTCTCCGGCTCACGCAGGCCGGGCTCACCCTCGAGATGATCGGGACGGACTTCATCCACTGCCGGATTGCTCCTCTGCATGATAAGGGGAGGCCGACCTGGCTCTTCGTGAACGCCGCCGACATCATGAGGCTGCGCCCCGGCCTCGACAACAACCTGACGGTGTTGCGGCACGCCCATCTTTGCCAGCGAATCTTTCAGCTCGAGGTCGACGACAAGGGCGAGGTCGAGCGGTCCGGCAAACTTGCCAGGGCCGCCGCGAAGGCCGGCAAGGTCGACAAGGAGCCTGTCTTCAATCTGCCGGCGTGGGTGGTCCCGCTGAGCAACAACTCTCGTCGGAACGAGATCATCGCCATGATGCCGGTCTTCAACGCGCATGGCCTTGACCCGAGCTAGGTTAAGCCAGATGGGCTTGTGGTGCAGGAGTTCTTCGACACCCTGCATGAGATATGTGTCACCGACGAGCTGCAGATTGTCCAGGACACCTCTCCGGTGGAGTTGGACTATATCGCTGCCAGGGTGGACGAGGCGAGGCTTGCCGCGGAGGAGACGAAGCTTCTCAAGGAGGCTGGCAACGCCGGCGGCATGGTGGACAAGGCCGTGGTGGAGGCGGGAGAGGAGGAGCTCGCCCGGTGGGCAGCAGCCGCTAGGAAGGCCAGCGGCGCCGACACCGGGGCTCCCCTTGTTGAAGACGCCGCCGACGGGTCGTCAGAGGAGGAGAGTGAGGAGGGGAGGACCGCGACCGCCGATCCCCCGATCACCGGAAGAAGGCGGGTCCTGCGGCGGGCTACGTCCGGCGAGCCGGTCTGCCCCGACCAGGCCGTGCAGCTGCGGCGAGCCCAGGAAGCACCCGTGCGCCAGACGAGGGCGGTAGCGATGAAGAAGATGGTAAAGGTCGTGGCGTCGAAGAGGAAGGCATCTGCTTCTTCGTCGTCCAAACGCGCCCGGACGCCATCGCCCCCCCCCCCCCTCGCCGGCAAATACCGGCGCGGGAATTGGGGATGACTTGTTCGACTTCGGGCCTCTCAGCCCGGAGAGGGAGCCCGGGCCTCTCAACCCTGAGCGGAAGAGGAAAGCAATAGAGGAGGAGGAGGAAGAGAACAAAGAGTAAGCCTTTGCTTTCCTCCCTTGCTTCTGACCCCCCCTGATGGCGTTGCTTACTTGCCTTCATCTTGCAGGGATGTGGAGATGCTGGCCCAGAGGATAAAGAGGGCTAGAACTTCGGCGAGTGGCCAGCCCCCGGTAGGTACCTCCAGTACGCCACTGGTGGTATCAAGCAGCCCGAACAGCAGCCCCCAGCCCAGCCCATAGCGTAAGTCCACCATCCGCCCTCCATCAGCAAGTGTCATGGTCGATGTTTCAGTGCTAACCATGTCGTGGATGCAGGAGAGGGGCAGCACCAAAGGGAGCCACAGAGGGCTTCTCCGATCATGCCGCCCCCGTCAACTACACCGCCCCAAGGGGTGTCCCCAGCAAGGACACCAAGCACCGAGGCCATGCACACGGAGTAGGGGGAGGAGAACGCAGGCGCTGGTGGCTTTGCCTCGACGCTAGACCTTGACGGAGAAGGGGCTTCCACCTCTAGGCCCGGCACGGGTAAGCTGCTCACTCTTCTCTTCTGCTTGCATTCTTCTTTTCCTCTTCTCCCCATTGGCTTTTGATTTTGGCTTCGCCCTGCCTCTTTACTGGCGTCCATACCCCTCCTTGGAGGACGTCGAGACCACCATCAAGAAAGTCGCCGTGGAGGCCGTGGTGGAGGCGGAGAAGATTGCCACCGAGGAGAGCACCAGGGGCGCCACCGAGGATGCCGCCAAGGGGCCTGCCGAAGAGCCCGGCAAGGGGCCTGCCGAGGGAGCCGGCAAGGCCACCACTGAGGAGGGGGTGTTCGACGATCTGCCCTCCTCCTCCGCTGCCTCTGGCTCCGGCAGGTACCTGAGGGTCAATGATGACCTCTTCGTCCACCTCCTCGGCGCGTCGAGCACCAGGGCTCCCTTTGAGGGAGAAGTGTTCGACGAGGAGGTGCTTGCCATGGCCGGGCTTGAGGTTGTTGACGAGCCGGGCGTTGGTGGCGCCGGCTCCCAAGAGGAGCAGCTGCTCCAGGATATGGGCGCCAGCTTTCGAAAGCTTCGGGCGCTCCACTGCGCCCGTCTGGATAAGGCCAAGTTCAGGACGGCGATGGTGGAGAAGGCGGAGGTGGATTTTAAAGGGCGCGTCATCGAGGTGCAGGACTGGTTCCGTCAGGCTCAGGACGAGCTGAAGGCCGCCCAGGGTGAGCTGGCCAACCATGAGGTGGAGCTTGCCCTGAAGCTGGCCGACATCGAGAAGGCCCAGGAGACGGCAAAGAATTTGGCCGATGAAGCCGAAGCCGTTCGGTCCCAGCACGAGGCCGCCCTGAAGACCCAGGAGGAGGACCTTGCCGAGCGTGAGGAGAAGCTTGCCGCCACGCTCCGCGCCAAAGACGAAGAGGTGGACAGGCTTGTCCTGCAGCGGACCCAAGAGCTAGAGCGGAGGCATCAGGAGGCACTCAACGCCCTAGCTTAGGCCCACGCCGGCAAGGTGAAGGAGCTGGAGGAGCAAGCTCTGAAGCTAGCCAAGGAGAAGCGTACGCTCAACGGCGCCTTGACGATGGCGCAGGGCGAGGTCATCAGCATGTCTGGAGAGCTCTCCGAAGCCCGTGCCTCCATCAAAGACCTCAAGCTGAAGCTGGGAGAGCTCGAGGAAATGTTGTCGGGGGCCATGACCCGGGAGAAGATCCTGGCCAAGGAGCTGGAGATGGAGAAGCAACTGCTGAAGAACGAGACCGCCAACCTCAACAATCATAAGGCGGGCGAGAAACGCTGGCTCGGGCGCCTTGTCGCCGTTGCAAGCTAGGCCACCGATCAGCTGGCCATTATGGGGATGCCAGAGATGGGGTACGCCCCAGAAGCGAGCCTGAGCCCCAACGCCAACCTGACCATATACTTCGAGAAGGTCGTCGGTGCGCTGAAGTGACTTTACGCCAACCGGGCAGCCTCCCTGGCCGAGGAATCCTGGATACTCTGCCGGGGGACCATGACCAGGGTGCTCACCAAGATCGCGTACTGGCACCCCGACCTCGATTTTGGATCTGTGCTGAAGAGCTTGTCGGAGGGTGTCGACACCGCGGTGCTCAATGAGCGCATCCAGCCCATCCTTAGCCGCATCGACAGAATCAAGAGGACGGAGGGCCAGCGCCGGGACTAGGCATCCCGTTCTCTGTCACCGCTACAGGTTCATGACCAAGACAATGCTATCTTTAGTTAGAACCGCGGCAGCAATTTGTGTAACATAACTTTGCAGTACCCCTGAAACTATGCATGTTATTCTCCTATTTGATTTTCCTTTGTATGTCCACCCTACGTCTCTGGGTATGCTTGCCGACACGTAAACCCAGGGCGACGCTTTGAGGACAGATCCCCATTAGCCTGCCAGGCATGCTTGTTGCCGGGCGAAGCACCTTAATGCCCTTGGCATGGCCGCTCGATCTGTCGAGCTTGACTCGAGTCAGAACCGAGGGTGTTGCCGATGGCGGAAGGCTACCCTGCCGCTCTCGACGAGGCTGCTTGAACTATTGAGCGGACTCGAAACAGAACAAGGGCGTCGTTGATTGCAGGAGGGCCCCTCTGCGTACAGGTTTCCCATACATAGGCGAACCATCGAGGATAACAAACTTATATCTAAGGAAAAAGACTTAAAATTCAGCATGACTTAGCTCTCTCGTTGCTGCCTCGGCATCCTTCGCGTTAATGGGTGGCGCTGGCTTCTTGGCTGCCTTCCTCGCGGGAGCCGTGGCGATGAAGAACAGCTAGGTCAACTGCTAGGCCAGATCCTCACAATTGCGAGCCCCCTACTTGGCGTGCCAAATATGTCGGTGGGAAACGACACCTATGGGATCACTGGAATCCCTTCTACGGTTGCGGGGTGCGGGGATCGTGAGGAGAGCAGGACTAGTAGACGACGCAAGGGGGATTTACCCAGGTTTGGCCGCAAAGATGCATAAAACCCTACGATCCTGCTTTGGTGGATGTATTAGTGTTCTTGGGTTCTCGCACTAGCTCTAGGTGCTCCCAGGTTCAAAAAGCCGAATCCCTTCTCAGTGTGCCATGGGCCTCCTTTTATAGACGAAAGGGGTTGCTACGGTGGCACACAGGAGGTGGAAAATGCTACAGCATTGCAAGCTTATCGCTGGTGTTATAGGACAAGACGCATTTAATGTGAGGCTTAGGCGTCCCTTCGCTTTATTGGGGACGGGAGCAAGGCCCGTCCCGTCCGTCGTCGCTCCTCCTCGCTTCGACACGCGCCCTGGCCAGCGGTGCATGTAGTTCCACGTAGGCAGGCAAGCAGCTGAGGTGGCGCGGTGGTGAAGCCTCCACGAAGGGTTGCATGTTGCCACGCAGGTGCCTGCCCAGCTGGCTGGGTCAGCGGCTGTATGCGAACGACAGTGAAGACTTGGCTGGTGCAGGCCTGGCAGTGGCCCTGCCGGTGCGCTTGGCCAGGGTCTCATCGGGTGGCCCGGCAAGGGTCTCGCCGGGTGGTACGTCAAGGGCCTTGCCGCGGTGCGCTAACTTCCCCGGCAAGGATCTTGCCGGGGGTCTCGTGGGTTCCTTTGGTGAGGATGGTTGCCTTCCTATCCCCATTTGATCTTGAGCATCCTATGTCTTCACAAAGATCTGCACACCACCACGGAGGTGCCTCCCGAGCCCCTGCCAATGCATTTGTCCAGCGTTGGTGGGCTCATGGGTGGCTCGCTCAGCTGGTGTGGGCGTGCTGCCCCGACAAGGGTCTTGCCGGGGCTACTGAGGCTGCCCCAGCAAGGGTCCTTGCCGGGGGAACCTGCTTCGCCCACTCAGTCTTCGTGGCCTTGGTCCTTGTTGTTGTTCTGTTCGCCTTGTGGCTTCGGCTTTTCTCCGGCTCCCCTTCTCTGCCATGTCTATGCGTGGTCGTGCCGTGAGGCTCTGGCTGCCCGTGCACAAGTAAAGGGGTCAAAAGGAGAGCCCCTACTTTTGTACACCGACATTGATCACCAATGATGGTTAAATCCTAAGATGAAAGAAGTGGTAAGAAATGAAATACTAAAGCTTCTGGAGGCAGGTATAATTTATCCTATTGCTGATAGTCAGTGGGTAAGTCATGTCCATTGTGTCCCTAAGAAGGGAGGTATTACTGTTGTTCCTAATGATAAGGATGAACTGAACCCACAAAGAATTGTTACAGGTTATAGAATGGTAATTGATTTCCGCAAATTAAATAAAGCTACTAGAAAAGATCAATACCCTTTACCTTTTATTGATCAAATGCTAGGAAGATTATCCAAACATACACGTTTTTGCTTTCTAGATGGTTATTCTCGTTTCTCTCAAATACCTATGTCAAAAGAGGATCAGGATAAGACCACTTTTACTTTCCCTTTCGGCACCTTTCCTTATAGACGTATGCCTTTTGGTTTATGTAATGCACCTGCTACCTTTCAAAGATGTATGACTGCTATATTCTCTGACTTTTATGAAAAGATTGTTGAGGTTTTCATGGATGACTTCTCTGTGTATGGAACTTCTTTTGATGATTTCTTAAGCAACCTTGATCGAGTTTTGCAGAGATGTGAAGAAACTAATCTCGTCCAAAATTGGGAGAAGTGTCACTTTATGGTTAATGAAGGTATTGTCTTGGGGCATAAAATTTCAGAAAGAGGTATTGAAGTTGATAAAGCTAAAGTTGCTATTGAAAAAATGTTGTGTCCTAACGACATCAAAGGTACAAGAAGTTTCCTTGGTCATGCTAGTTTTTATAGGAGGTTCATTAAAGACTTCTCAAAAGTTTATAGGCCTCTGACTAATCTCTTACAAAAAGATGTTCCTTTTGTCTTTGATGATGATTGCGTAGAAGCATTTGAAATGCTTAAGAAAGCCTTGATTTCTGCATCTATTGTTCAGCCACCTGATTGGAATTTACCCTTTGAAATCATGTGTGATGCTAGTGATTATGTTGTAGGTGCTATTCTAGGAGAAAGAATTGATAAGAAATTAAATCTTATCCAATATGCTAGTAAAACTCTAGACAGTGCTCAGAGAAATTATGCTACTACTGAAAAAGAACTTTTAGCAGTTGTGTTCGCTTGTGATAAGTTCATACCTTATATTGTTGATTCCAAAGTAACTGTTCACACTGATCATGTTGCTATTAAATACATTATGGAAAAGAAAGATGCTAAACCTAGACTTGTTAGATGGGTTCTTGGCACGCATGTCATTTACTTTTCAATATAAGCCCTTTATGTGGTGTCGCTTAGACGCCCGACTGCGGCATGATTATTTATTTGTTTACCCTTCGAGGCGTCACTCCAGACACCCGATCGGTTTTCAGTTGTTTGTTGGGATTTCGGGAGGACTACCGCCCGACTTCCTTTTTACTTATCATGTCGTGCAAATATTTATTAATTGAGTGTGCATTGCTATTTGCTCATAACGCATTCATGCATGCATTTGTTATATCTTATGTCCGAACTGTCTTGTGAGTACTTTCAAAGTACTCACCTGGCTTGTTGATTTGGCCAGATGTTGATGAAGGCGATCTCATGGATGAAGAGTTCGATAGCGAGTCTGATGCCTAGAGGAGTCCCAGTCAGTCCCGTGCGACCCTGGATTTGGTCACTGTATTATATTCGCTTCCGCTACCCGAATAAATTCATCGAGCCTCACCTCAACGCTCGATGAGCCGCCAGTTTAGGAGTCATGTTATCCACTCCATTGTGATATATCCACCACCACTTTTATCTCGAGTCAGTAGTATGCCACCACACCCCTGTATCATAACCGCCCTTATGTACAATATTGGCGTGTTTGTAATAAATTGTTGAGCAGCCTCAGCTCAACCCTATAATATTTTTAATGCTACTGGCCTTCTGTATCAAGTATTTGTCTACCAGTAAGGATAATTCTTCCTATACTGGAATCAAGAGATCGATTTCTCAATAAGTATTTTATTGAAAACCCAGTCGTGACAAACTTGGTACCAGAGCCAGGCTGACTGTAGGAAGCCACTAGGTGCGATCGCTAATCGGTTATTAGCATAGTAGAGTTAATTGTCATTTTTGCAAATGTAGTCATATTCTGAGAGTCAGCATAAATTTATGATCTGACCATTCAGAATTTTTGCCTACTTTTGTAGATGGCTGGCAACGACTGTGAGTCACAGGTGTTCGCCAACGTGCCTGAGGGGTTCGTCAAGCTCCTCTCCTTCATCGTCCAGGTCGCGATGGGGCCATCAGTGCGCCCAGTCTTCACACTCTACCAGCACAAGATCAACGACAGTTTGTCCATGCACCAAGCCATGGTGCAATTCAAGGGAGGGCGTGTTGAGTTACGCCGCTTCCGCTTCTTGGGGAGAGCTATGCCTACGGAGAAGCATGCTATGCAGATGGCTGCCTGTGAGGCGATAGCTCGTCTCCGGGATGTTCTTCCCTCGATGAAGACTCGTCGTTACCGCTACCTTCCATGCCACGTGCCATAAACCTATCACTACGCATTCGCTTGCCCGAGAGGAGAGCGAGACGAGGCTTTTGAGATGCTTGTCGAGTACCTCCGGGCTCTGGAGGCAGCCTTCGATAACCTGGTGGACAACCTTGTGGCTGCCCGGATGGACTCAGTCCATGGCTGTCCCGCCAACAGGAGGGAGCTCCTGCACACCGCACCACCACTGACTTTCGTCTCGTCCTCGGCATCTTATTCACCTACCATTCTCGCTACTACTCGTCACCTGCCTACCACTGAGGAGTTCAACCAAGTCATTGCGCCCACTTCAGTTCATACTGCACCACCTATTGCGCCCACTCCTGTTCGTGTTGCTCCGCCTATGGCGCCCGCTCCATCAACTCAGTGCAGCACTTCACATCTGGAGCCTATTAGCAAGGAGGAGGTTGAGTCCCTAGCCTCACTATGCCTCACCCTCGGCAGGCCAAGGGAGCTCCTCACCATCTCCGGCTGAGTACGCTTAGCCGCCATGCGATGTACCGGATTGTATGATATGTTTATATGTACATTGGTTGTGAGAAGTAGCTTGTTTGCGCATCATGTAGGAACTGGGAGAAGTGCACTAGCCTAAATAACATGTCAGGAATATGTACGCATATCCTGAGTGATGTATTGTATAATTACTGCTTGCGTGTAAGATATGTAATGAGCAGTCCTTCTCTATGCGCAATCGATTATTCTCTTGAAAAATCTTGGAGCATTTAAAAAAAATTCCCGTCTTTATAAATTTATTGATTCTTGCGACTCAATTCCTTTTCTTATGAGTTTTACAAAATATATCCCCAGAGTGAAAAATGTCTCGTCCTTGGACGCGCTCCATGCCAAACCCGCCAGAGGAAAATTATGGCACACAAACAAGCAACAATTTCACACAGGGGCAGTCAAGTCAACAAGGCAGTGAAACAGCATTTTCCCAAGTATGCCGCCTTTATGAACAGAGTCAGCAACAACATCAGGAAATGATGAACCAAGTCATCAATATGGGAAATCACCGTGGACCGTATTAGCAGCAATCCAAATTGTCTGAGCTACAGAAGACGCGTCCCCCAACATTTTCTCATACTGACAAACCTCTTGAGGCTGATGACTGGCTTCGAGACATGGAAAGGAAATTATTGCACAGTGTTCAGACCGTGAGAAAGTACTTTATGCACCGCACTATCTCACTGGAGCAGCTGCATCATGGTGGGAAAACTTCCTACACATGCACCCCAATGAAAATCATATAACCTGGGAGGAGTTCAAAGAAGGTTTTCGTGGGGCGCACATTCCTAAAAGTGTTATGAAGATCAAGAAGAGGGAGTTTGATGACCTCAAGCAGAGGACCATGACGGTGTCGGAATACAACAGTCAGTTTACTCTGTTGTCTCGCTACGCCAACGAAGAGCGTATGACTGAAAGCAAGAAGATGGAAAAATTCCTGGACGGTCTGGCACCCGGGCTTAAATGCCAGCTGGTCGTGCACACCTTCCCAGATTTCAAAACACTGGTGGATAAGGCTATTACCTTGGAAAATGAGCGACGCGGCTTGGAGGATTTCCGCAAGCGCAAAAGGGACCAGACTACTCTTGCTCGCAACCATCGGAGCAAGACAGATTTTCAGAAAGGTGGGACACACAGACCCACGACAAATGTTTCACACCCAATCAAGAATTTCCATGCAAGGGACAAGGAGTTCACATATCGTCCATGCGTTACTTGCTACACTTGTGGAGAAGAAGGGCACTATGCCAAGCAGTGCCCCAAGCCAAGGAACTCGACCCCAAAGCCGAACAATGGTGGCAATAATTCAGCGCCCAAGTGAAACAATTTCAACCCCAATAACAACCACAGGAAGGGTCATCTGAACCACGTGACCAGAGAAGAAGCACAAAATGCCCCGGATATCATACTCGGTACGTTCCCTGTTAACACAATACCTGCCATGGTTTTGTTTGATTCTGGAGCTTCTCACTCGTGCATTTCGAAGAGTTTTTCTTTGCAAAATAATTTTTCGATGCTTCCCTTGGAAAAATCCATGATCATCAAGTCCCCTGGGATTAAGCAAGTTACTCAGAGTTACTGCCAAGGTGTGGTTATTGAGTTTGAAGGATTGAAGTTTCACGCCAACCTTATTGTATTGGAAAATAAAGGACTGGATGTCATCCTAGGGATGGATTGGTTAACCACCAACAAAGGATTTATTGACTGCTTCAACCGGACTGTAATTCTCACCCACCATCATGGGAAGACAATAAAAGTTTCAGCCAAAGAGAGACAAATATCTCGGCAACCGAGATTGAACAAGGTGGACGTTTCTGAGTTAAGCAAAGTTCTAGTAGTATGTGAGTTTCCATATGTATTTCCCGAAGAACTACCAGGCATGCCACCAGACCGAGAGATAGAATTCAGCATTGAGCTAGCACCCGGAACCGCCCCCATATACAAGAAACCATACAGAATGGCACCATCCGAGTTGGTAGAATTGAAGAAGCAAATAAAAGAATTACTGGACAAAGGATATATACGAGCCAGTTCCTCACCTTGGGGTTCACCAATTTTATTTGCCAAGAAAAAGGATGGGACACTGAGATTGTGTATACACTATCGAGCACTTAACATGGTCACAATCAAGAACAAATACCCGATGCCATGGATAAATGATTTATTTGATCAGCTCGCTCAGGCCAAGGTCTTCTCAAAAATTGACTTAAGGTCGGGGTACCATCAATTAAAAGTACGAACAGAAGATATCCCCAAGACAGCCTTCACCTCCAGATACGGACTGTATGAGTTCACAGTAATGCCGTTTGGACTAACAAATGCCCCTGCATATTTTGTTCACCTAATGAACAAAGTATTTATGAAGTTTATGGACATGTTTGTTGTGGTATTCATCGATGATATTCTGATATACTCCAAGACACCAGAAGAGCACGCTGAACATCTCAGAATTGTACTAGGAGAACTCAGGAAACATCAATTGTACGCCAAGTTCAGCAAATGTGAATTTTGGCTAAGACAGGTGGGTTTTCTGGGCCACGTACTGACCCAAGAAGGTATTGCCATAGACCCAGAAAAGGTCAAGGCCGTACTTGGCTGGAAACCACCAGCCAGTGTAACGGACGTACGAAGTTTCTTGGGAATGGCAGGATACTACCGAAGATTTGTTGAAGGATTCTCCACCATAGCGAAGCCAATGACGCAGTTACTCAAGAAGGACAAGAAGTTTGAATGGACTGAAGCTCGTGAGAAAAGTTTCCAAGAGCTAAAAAGGAAACTGATGACAGCACCAGTATTAATTGTGCCAGACATACACAAGAATTTTGAGGTGTATTGTGACGCATCCTGGAAGGGCCTCGGATGCGTATTGATGCAAGAAGGCAAAGTAGTCGCGTATGTTTCCAGACAACTTCACAAGCATGAAGAAAATTATCATACTCATGACCTGGAGTTGGCAGAAGTCATCCATGCACTCAAAGAATGGAGACACTTTTTACTTGGAAATCGTTGTGAAATATACACAGACCATAAGAGCCTCAAGTATATTTTCACACAACCGGAACTCAATTTACGACAACGACGCTGGTTGGAATTAGTGAAGGATTATGATGTTGGAATCCACTACCATCCAGGAAAAGCAAATGTAGTGGCGGATTCTCTAAGTCGAAACCCAGCTCGGACGATGACAACCTATCAAGTCTGAGACCTGAATTTCGGCAGGAGTTTACTAAACTCAACTTAATAATGGTCACCGAAGGAAGTGTCTCGAATTTAGAAATACAGCCTACCCTGATAGAAAAGATTAAGGAGGCTCAGCATGGACACCCCAGCATTGAAGGCATAAAAAGGAAAGTGAGTTTGGGCAAGGCCTCAGAATTCGTCATCGACGAGCAGGGAATATTGTGGTACGGAGATAGGCTTTGCATACCAAATGTGGAGGACCTTAAACAGCAAATTTTAGCTGAAGGCCACACCGCTCCGTATTCAATCCATCCTGGAGGAACAAAAATGTACAAGGATCTTCAGGAAAAAAATTGGTGGCACAGTATAAAGAGGGACATAGCCACGTTCATTGCATGTTGTGACTCAGGTCAACGCATCAAGGCAGAGCACCAGAAACCAGTCGGACTATTACAACCAAATAAGATACCCGAGTGGAAATGGGACGAGATTGGAATGGATTTTATTGTTGGACTACCTCGGTCGCGACACGGGAATGATGCCATATGGGTCATCACAGATAGACTGACTAAGGTGGCACACTTCATCCCCGTGAAGACAACCCACACCACTCAGAAACTTGCCAGGCTTTATCTTTCCCGTATCGTCTGCTTGCATGGAGTTCCAAAGACTATAATATCAGACAAAGGGACTCAATTCGTCTCCCGATTTTGGGATCAATTACAACAAGCTCTGGGAACTCAACTGGCGTTTAGTACCGCATACCACCCCCAGACTGATGGACAAACTGAATGCGTAAACCAAATTCTAGAAGACATGCTGAGGGCATGTGTCCTCACCTATGGAACCAGTTGGGAAGAAAGCTTGCCATACGCAGAGTTCGCATACAACAACAGTTACCAAGCCGGCCTGCAAATGGCACCATTTGAAGCTCTGTACGGGCGGAGATGTCGTACACCGCTAAATTGGTCAGAAAACCGGAGACAGCCATATCTTCGGCCCAGATATGCTCAAGGAGGCTGAGGAAAAAGTTAAGATGATTAGGGATCGACTCAAGACAGCTCAAAGTCGACAAAAGAGTTATTATGATCGAAAGCATCGGGGAATCAGTTTTGAACCCGGTGAGTTTCTGTACCTACGAGTATCTCCTATGAGGGGCCTGTAATGATTCAAGGTTAAGGGAAAGCTAGCACCAAGATTCATCAAACCATTCTTTATAGTGGCCCGAAGAGGCACGGTAGCCTACCAGCTAGACTTACCCAAAGAATTATCCGATGTCCACGACGTGGTCCACGTCTCGCAGTTGAGGAAGTGCGTGAGCAACCCAGAGAAGCAAGTATCCCATGAAAACATTGACGTGCAACCAGACCTCACCTCCCGGGAACGTCCAATAAAAATATTAGAGGAGTCTGAAAGGAGGACCCGACAGAAAACCATCAAGTTTTTCAGAGTTCAGTGGAGCAATCACACCGAGAATGAAGAAACTTGGGAAAGAGAGGATTTTCTTCGGACAGAGCACCCACACTTATTTGAGGATCAGCTGAAATCTCGGGGACGAGATTTTTCCTAAGGGGGTAGGTGTTGTGACACTCCAAAAAAAATTTATTTAGTTTTCAACAAAAACTTTGTTGATTTGAAGAAGGTCATTTAAATCCTTCCAAAAACCTCTCTCTCTCAAAAAATTTCCCCATGGCAAGGATTTTATTTTTTGTATCTTCTTCAACCCTGGTGTTTGGTTATTAAAAACCTTTCTTCTGATTTTTCCCATCTCAAATATATTTTTGGAATTTATTTTCTTTTAAAAGGAAACCCTATGGGTTTTGGGGTTACTCTTTTGTTTTGAAACCACCCATGGTTTTACCATGCCTCATGTGGTAAATCCTACCAAAACCCCTCCCTCCACTTTGGGGCAACCCAAACATTCTATTCCAACAGGTCCAACCCATTTTTTTTGAATTTTATTTCATTTATTTTTCCCCAAAAACAATTCTGTCCATTATTCTAAGCCTAGATGATTTACAAAGGAAGTACCTGATTTCCTTTGAGTTTTGATCTCAAACCAACTCCTCTGGATAGTCCCTAGCACCCCCAACCTAGAACCATCAAGATCCACTCTTCCTCTTTTCAAAATTTTCAAGTTTCAACCTCTGCAAGTTTGGACCAGATTCATCATTTTTGGTGAAATTCATATTTTCCTTTCTCCAAAAATTCCACCAAAATTCAGGCAGCCCCCAGGTGCTTTGAGAGGCCACCACACCAAAGATCAGCCCTAGAAAAATTCTTCTCATGCTTGAATCATTTCATCAAACACTTGGCCGACACTGTTCCTGTACACTTTCAGTAAATTCAGAGTTTTAGAGTTTTGTCAGTGTCGTTTTTCGTCAGTGCCTTGTCATCGATCACCAGTGCACCCTGGCGCGTTGCGCACGGCCTCTCCTCCTTGACCAGAGCACCGCATGCTCTCTTGGACGGGTGCAGGTGTCGGTGGCGGCGAGCATCGCTGACACCGGCAGCTTCTGCGGTGGCAAAGCCACCCGTGGCGGCCAACGGGAGCCAGCACCAGCTCGCTACGCTGTCCGGCGCCGCCCAACGCCCCCTAGCCCTCTGCGCGGCCTCATGCATGCCAGCGCACACCGCAGCACCTTCACCGTGGCCCGGCAAGCACAGGGCGCGCCCTCTATCGCCGACGGGCCCGCGCCGCCCCGTTCTGTCGAAACCACCCAACAGCGCCTAATCCAACCTGGTTTAGCTTCTAAATGGAACCCGCGGACCTCCACGTTGATGCCCAACCCCCTAAACTCCCCGACCAAGCACTGCACCCCCGTAACCATCGCCGGAGATCCCCGTTCACGGCCACCGCCTCGGATAGCCTATAAAATGGAGTCCCGAGCTTGTTCTCAAGCACGCACCACCTCTACTCCTCACCAGAACCCCGCCAAGCCACCAGGAGGACCTCGAGGAGGTCTCCTCCCCCAACTCTGGCCGCCCCGATCTGCCTCGGCCACCAGCTCGATCCACTCCGGTGAGGTCATCCCCGCCGCCCAAACCTCGCCAGTAGTTTCCTCGAGCACCCAGTGATCTAACCCAGGCTTCAATTTGACCTCCGCAGCCCTCCCCGACGAGATCCAACTTCACCCGAGCCGCCGTCCGCCAGAGCAAGGACCGCCGTCAACGTGGTGCTTGCCGACGACCACCACCACCACCCACCGACGCGGAAGGACACACTGAGCACGTAGGTACCCTCCGATCCTCCTAACTTGCCGTGGATCGCCGCCGGCGACCACCGCAGCTCTTGGGCGCCGACGAGCTCTGTTTCTCCCCCCGTTTGAAATTTCAAACCTAGCGGGTGGGACCCCTCGTCAGTATTTTCTTTTTTTCGAACCGTTTTCTGAAAATGCCTTCGGGTAGAGTACGTCTCCCTTTGCAGTTGACGGCTTTTTTAGCCGAAGCATTTTCTGTTTTTATAAGTTGGCCCCTGGAAATTTTCTGTTTCATTATAGATGAGTCCCTGGATTAAAACCTTTATAACTTTTAAACAAAAACTGATTTTTGATTGATTCTTTTTCTGTCATCTTTATTTTTCTATCTAGTTTTTTGTAATATTTATTTGAAAAATATTTGGAACACTTTTTTGTGCACTCTCGGTATTTACGTTAGTACGTATTTTCTTATACCGTAGATACCGGAGGAGGTGACGGAACCGCGAACTTTGCCAAGCTAGACTCCGACTACTCCGAACCAGGCAAGCATGTTTGAACTTTTGATATGATGAGTGTTCATTGCATGTTTGCATTAAGTAGTTTCATGGCATGTTTATGAGCATTTCGATAAATGTTATATTATATGCAAAGTTGAGGCAAGTGAGTTTCGAAAATCCATATGTTGTTGGATATGAGTTTGCATGGCCATGTGATGGCATCAGAATGGGTAAGATGGCAGTGTTGTAGCATGCCAGTCTTATGCCAGACTATTTGACTCCAGTGTCAACGTGAATCAAGTCACGTTTCCATCCGTTTTCCCTTCTTGTACTACCACATGTTTTCCGCAAGGGATATGGCTTAGTAAGTTGCAAACCTCTTTCCTGGTACACACCAAATAGAGAGGCCGTGATGAGGGTTCCATGGCCCTGGATTAAAGCCAGTCATCCGGTCAGGGGGCATGGGTGTTTCCGGTTGGGACCGAGAGGGGGGCACCCCTTAGAGCGCGCGTATATAAATTTGATCCCATGCTATTCGAGGTTGTGACCTCCCCGTCTCAAAGTTTTTCTTGAACGTTGTCTAGGGTGATTCCTGGCATCGTGAGGTGGGATGGGTGTGTACTAGTTAGATGTGTTTCTACCAAAATACCGTAAACGGAACTAGTCCTTCGTGACTACGGAAATCCGTTGGCTGTGGGTAATTAGTACAAACTCTGCAGAGTCAAAAATCCTTTGAATCATCTTATCCATGTCCAAGTACTGTGTTCAACTTATCTTGTCAAGTGTCAGTCTCAGTGACAAAACTCCGGTGAACCACATGAGTGTTAAGTCCGGTTAAATGTTTATTCCTGTGGATGGACTAACCCGTTTATTATTATGTGTTGAATATTTCCTATGAGTATTATATCTTCGTGAATTTATCAGATATGAATAATGAAATTTAAGCCCTTTCTGCGATGTCGCTCAGACGTCCGACTGTGGCACACTTGTTATTTACTTTTGATATACGCCCTTTCTGCGATGTCGCTCAGACGTCCGACTGTGGCACACTTGTTATTTACTTTTGATATAAGCCCTTTCTGCGATGTCGCTCAGACGTACGACTGTGGCACGCTTGTTATTTACTTTCGATATAAGCCCTTTCTGCGATGTCGCTCAGACGTCCGACTGTGGCACGCATGTTATTTACTTTTAATATAAGCCCTTTCTGCAATGTCGCTCCGACGTCCGACTGTGGCACGCATGTCATTTACTTTTCAATATAAGCCCTTTATGTGGTGTCACTTAGACGCCCGACTGCGGCATGATTATTTATTTGTTTACCCTTCGAGGCGTCACTCCAGACACCCGATCGGTTTTCAGTTGTTTGTTGGGATTTCGGGAGGACTACCGCTCGACTTCCTTTTTACTTATCATGTCGTGCAAATATTTATTAATTGAGTGTGCATTGTTATTTGCTCATAACGCATTCATGCTTGCATTTGTTATATCTTATGTCCGAACTGTCTTGCGAGTACTTTCAAAGTACTCACATGTCTTGTTGATTTGGCCAGATGTTGATGAAGGCGATCTCATGGATGAAGAGTTCGATAGCGAGTCTGATGCCTAGAGGAATCCCAGTCAGTCCCGTGCGACCCTGGATTTGGTCACTGTATTATATCCTCTTCCGCTACCCGAATAAATTCATCGAGCCTCACCTCGACGCTCGATGAGCCACCAGTTTAGGAGTCATGTTATCCACTCCACTGTGATATATCCACCACCACTTTTATCTCAAGTCAGTAGTATGCCACCACACCCCTGTATCATAACCGCCCTTATGTACAATATTGGCGTGTTTGTAATAAATTGTTGAGAAGCCTCAGCTCAACCCTGTAATATTTTTAATGCTACTGGCCTTCTGTATCAAGTATTTGTCTACCAGTAAGGATAATTCTTCCTATACTGGAATCAAGAGATCGATTTCTCAATAAGTATTTTATTGAAAAACTGGTCGTGATAGTTCTGATGCTATAATAATTTGATTTGCATATTATTGATAGAAAGGGAGTTGAGAACCCCATTGCCGACAACTTGTCTAGGTTAGAGAATGTTCTTGATGACCCACTACCTATTGATGGTAGCTTTCCCGATGAAGAATTGGCTATCATAAATGCTTCTCGTACTGCTCCCTGGTATGCTGATTATGCTAACTACGTTGTTACTAAATTTATACCACCTAGTTTCACATACCAGCAAAAGAAAATGTTTTCCTATGATTTAAGACATTACTTTTGGGATGACCCACACCTTTATAAAGAAGGAGTAGATGATGTTATTAGACGTTGTGTACCTGAGCATGAACAGGAACAGATCCTACGCAAGTGTCACTCCGAGTCTTATGAAGGACACCACGCTGGAGAAGAACTGCACATAAGGGATTGCAATCCAGTTTTTATTGGCCTACTCTCTTCAAAGATTCCCGTAAGTTTGTCTTGTCTTGCGATGAATGTCAAAGAATTGGTAATATTAGTAGACGCCAAGAAATGCCTATGAACTATTCACTTGTTATTGAACCATTTAATGTTTGAGGGTTTGATTATATGGGACCTTTTTCTTCCTTTAATGGGTATACACATATTTTAGTTGTTGTTGATTACGTTACTAAGTGGGTAGAAGCTATTCCAACTAGTAGTGTTGATCATAACACCTCTATTAAGATGGTTAAAGAAGTTATTTTTCTGAGATTTGGAGTCCCCACTCCCCAGATACTTAATAACTGATGGTGGTTCACATTTTATTCATGGTGCTTTTCGTAAAATGCTTGGTAAGTATGATGTTAATCATAGAATTGCATCTCCATACCATCCACAGTCTAGTGGTCAAGTAGAATTGAGTAATAGGGAGATTAAATTAATTTTGGAAAGGACAATTAATAGATCTAGAAAGAATTGGTCCAAGAGACTTGATGATGCATTTTGGGCCTATAGAACTGCATACAAAAATCCTATGGGTATGTCTTCGTACAAAATGGTTTATGGAAAAGCATGTCACTTACCTCTCGAATTAGAACATAAGGCATATTGGGCTATTAAAGAGCTCAATTATGATTTCAAACTTGCTGGTGAGAAGAGGCTATTTGACATTAGCTCACTTGACGAATGGAGAACTCAGTCCTATAATAACGCCAAACTGTTTAAAGAAAAAGTTAAAAGATGGAATGACAAAAGGATACAAAAGCGTGAGTTTAATGTAGGTGATTACGTTTTGCTATACAACTCTTGTTTAAGATTTTTTGCAGGAAAACATCTCTCTAAATGGGAAGGTCCTTGTGTTATCGAGGAGGTCTATCATTCTGGTGCCATAAAAATCAATAACTTCAAAGGCACAAATCTGAAGGTGGTGAACGGTCAAAGAAGCAAACATTATATCTCAGGTAATTCCCATAAATGTTTAAACCAATGTTATTGACACTGTAACCCCGGAGGAGTACATAAGGGATACTTTCCAGAATGTTTTAGACTCTGAAAAGGAATAGGTATGTGGTACAGTAAGTAAACCGACTCCAAAACAGTTCTAATAGCAATTTTTCTCCGTTTTGGAATATTTAAGAAAATAGGAAAAATAAGTAGTCCCAAAAGGACACGAGGCATCCACGAGGGTGGAGGGCGCGCCCTACCCCCCTAGGCGCGCCCTGCCTCATGGGCACCTCATGTGCCCTCCGGACTCGGTTTTCTTGTACGATACTTCTTTTGGTCGATAAAAATTCATTATATAATCTCCCGAAGGTTTTGACCATTGTACCACGACAAAATCCTCTGCTTTTGTCTTGAGTTGTTTTTCTGACAGATCTAGATCACCATGACGTCTTCAAGCGCCCCCAAGGACAAGTTTTTCGAGAAGGTCATCAACCCCTACCTCGCGGAGGTGCTGCAACACCCTCAAACCATTGAGATGCGTGAGGAGGTGCTGCACATCCGCAATGTTGAGGGACCAAGGAGGACCGAAAGCATGGAGACAAGACTCGAAGCAATGGAGCAACAAGTTTTCAAGTGCCAAGGGATGGTGGAACGCGGACTCAATGCCAACCACATGATGATTGCGGAGTAGACCAACAACCACAAGCTGGATCCAAGAACATTGGGGAGACCATCTTCAAGCTTCACGAGAAGATCGAGCACCTCCAAGCCCAGATCTATGACCTGCAAAACCAAAATTGTGAGTATGAATATATATTCAAGAGGATGAGTTTGGCTGCATATTTGAGGATCCTGGAGACTCGATCATCCTTCTATGATGGTGAGCCTATGCCTTGGAAGATGGACGACAAGCCTACATCATCAACAACTCCATCATCACCACCTCCGAAGAAAGAGACATAAACACATGGGTATGGGCACTCCCCTTGGCAACTGTCAAGCTTAGGGGAGGTGCCCCGGTATCGTATCACCATCACACTTCTATCTTTACCATTTTTCTTAGTTTGATCTTTTGGTTATATCTCAATCTAGTAGAATAAAGTTATAGTATGATCTAGCTTTGAGTTTTTGTGTTGATCCCTATCTATGTAATCGAGTCCATGAGCTATATATAATAAAGATTAGTTTTGAGTTGAGGGCTTTGCTACCTTGCTATGATCATGACGGAATAAAAGAAAAAGAAAGAACAAAAAGAAATAAAAAGATCATATTGATCTTATGGAGAGTAATGACTTCACATATAAAGAGTACGATGAATAAAAGTTGTTGAGAGTTGACAAACATAGTTTTGGTCATCGTTGCAATTAATAGGAAGTAATAAAGAAAGAGAGGTTTTCACATATAAATATATTATCTTGGTCATCTTTTATGATAGTGAGCACTCATTAAAATATGACATGCTAAAAAGTTGATGTTGGAGAAGGAAGACAACGTAATGGATTATGTTTTCTTATATCCGAAATAAATTATATTGTCATGGATCATCCAACATGTTGATCTTGCCTTTTCCCCTAATGCTAGCCAAACTCTTTGCACCAAGTAGAGATACTACTTGTGCCTCCAAATATCCTTAAACCCAGTTTTGCCATGAGAGTCCACCATATGTACCTATGGATTGAGTAAGATCCTTCAAATAAGTTGTCATTGTTGCAAGCAATAAAAATTGCTCTCTAAATATGTAGGATATATTAGTGTGGAGAAAATAAGCTTTATACGAGCTTGTGATATGGAAGAAATAAAAGCGATAGACTGCATAATAAAGGTCCCTATCATAAGTGGCAATATAAAGTGACGTTCTTTTTTGCATTAAGATTTTGTACATCCAACCATAAAAGCACATGACAACCTCTGCTTCCCTCTGTGAAGGGCCTATCTTTTATTTTTTGTCTTCTACCTTATACAAGAGTCATGGTGATCTTCACCTTTCCTCTTTACACTTTATCCTTTGGCAAGCACTATGTGTTGGAAAGATCCTGATATATATATCCAATTGGATGTGGGTTTTCATAAAACATTATTGTTGACATTAACCTTGAGGTAAAAGGTTGGGAGGTGAAACTATAAGCCCCTATCTTTCTCTGTGTCAGATTGAAACATCATACCCATAAGTATTGCATGAGTGTTAGCAATTGTGAAAACTAAATGATAGTTGAGTATGTGGACTTGCTGAAAAGCTCTTATATTGACTCTTTCTGATGTTATGATAAATTTGAAGGAAATATGCCCTAGAGGCAATAATAAAGTTATTATTTATTTCCTTATTTCATGATAAATGTTTATTATTCATGCTAGAATTGTATTAACCGGAAACATAATACATGTGTGAATACATAGACAAACATAGTGTCACTAGTATGCCTCTACTTGACTAGCTCGTTAATGAAAGATGGTTAAGTTTCCTAACCATAGACATGAGTTGTCATTTGATTAACGGGATCACATCATTAGGAGAATGATGTGATTGACTTGACCCATTCCGTTAGCTTAGCACTTGATCGTTTAGTATATTGCTATTGCTTTCTTCATGAGTTATACATGTTCCTATAACTATGAGATTATGCAACTCCTGTTTACCGGAGGAACACTTTGTGTGCTACCAAACATCAAAACGTAACTGGGTGATTATAAAGGAGCTCTTCAGGTGTCTCCGAAGGTACATGTTGGGTTGGCGTATTTCGAGATTAGGATTTGTCACTCCGATTGTCAGAGAGGTATCTGTGGGCCCTCTCGGTAATGCACATCACTATAAGCCTTGCAAGCAATGTGGCTAATGAGTTAGTTACGGAATGATGCATTACATAACAAGTAAAGAGACTTGCCCGTAATCGAATCTCGGGCAAGTAACATACTGATGACAAAGGGAACAACGTATGTTGTTATGCGGTTTGACCGATAAAGATCTTCATAGAATATGTAGGAGCCAATATGAGCATCCAGGTCCGCTATTGGTTATTGACCGAAGACATGTCTCGGTCATGTCTACATAGTTCTTGAACCCGTAGGGTCCGCACGCTTAAAGTTAGATGACGGTTATATTATGAGTTTATGTGTTTTGATGTACCGAAGGAGTTCGGAGTCCGGGATGAGATCGGGGACATGACAAGGAGTCTCGAAATGGTCGAGACGTAAAGATAGATATATTGGACCACTATATTCGGATTTCGGAAAGGTTCCGAGTGATTTGGGTATTTTTTGGGGTACCGGGGAGTTACGGGAATACGAGGAAGAAGTAATGGGCCTCATGGGCCAAGTGGTGGAAGAGAGGAGGCAGGGCGCGTGGCCTCGCTAGCCCAAACCGGATTGGACTAGGGGGCCGGCCCCTCTTTCCTCCTTTTCCTCCCTCTCCTTCCTTCTCCCTCTTCCCCTTCCTTCCCCTCTCCTACTTGGGCTAGGAAAGGAGGGAGTCCTACTCCTGGTGGGAGTAGGACTCCTCCCTGGCGCGCCCTCCCTTGGCCGGCCGCTCCCTCCCCCTTGGTCCTTTATATACGGGGGCAGGGGGGCACCTCCAGACACAACAATTGATCCTTGAGATATCCTAGCCGTGTGTGGTGCCCCCCTCCACCATAATCCACCTCAATAATATCATAGCGGTGCTTAGGCGAAGCCCTGCGTTGGTAGAACATCATCATCGTCACCACACCGTCGTGCTGACGGAACTCTCCCTCAAAGCTCGGCTGGATTGGAGTTCGAGGGATGTCATCGAGCTGAACGTGTGTTGAACTCGGAGGTGTCGTGCGTTTGGTACTTGATCGGTTGGATCATGAAGACGTACGACTACATCAACCGCGTAACGCTTCTGCTTTCGGTCTATGAGGGTACATGGACAATACTCTCCCCTCTCATTGATATGCATCACCATGATCTTGCGTGTGCGTAGGAATTTTTTTGAAATTACTACGTTCCCCAACAGTGGCATCCGAACCAGGTTTTATGCATAGATGTTATATGCACGAGTAGAACACAAGTGAGTTGTGGGCGATACAAGTCATACTGCTTACCAGCATGTCATACTTTGGTTCGGCGGTATTGTTGGATGAAGCGGCCCGAACCGACATTACGCGTACGCTTATGCGACACTGGTTCTACCGACGTGCTTTGCACACAGGTGGCTGTCGGGTGTCAGTTTCTCCAACTTTAGTTGAACTAAGTGTGGCTACGCCCGGTCCTTGCGAAGGTTAAAACATCACTAACTTGACGAACTATCGTTGTGGTATTGATGCGTAGGTAAGAACAGTTCTTGCTCAGCCCGTAGCAGCCATGTAAAATTTGCAACAACAAAGTAGAGGATGTTCAACTTGTTTTTGCAGGGCATGTTGTGATGTGATATGGTCAATACGTGATGCTATATTTTATTGTACGAGATGATCATGTTTTGTAACCAAGTTATCGGCAACTGGCAGGAGCCATATGGTTGTCGCTTTATTGTATGAAATGCAAGCGCCCTGTAATTGCTTTACTTTATCACTAAGCGATGGGATAGTCGTAGAAGCAATAGATGGCGAAATGACAACGATGCTACGATGGAGATCAAGGTGTCGCGCCGGTGACGATGGTGATCACGACGGTGCTTCAGAGATGGAGATCACAAGCACAAGATGATGATGGCCATATCATATCACTTATATTGCATGTGATGTTTATCCTTTATGTATCTTATCTTGCTTTGATTGATGGTAGCATTTTAACATGATCTCTCACTAATTATCAAGAAGTGTTCGCCCTGAGTATGCACCATTGCGAAAGTTCTTCGTGCTGAGACACCATGTGATGATCGGGTGTCATAGGCTCTACGTTCAAATACAATGGGTGCAAAACAGTTGCACACGCGGAATACTCAGGTTAAACTTGACGAGCCTAGCATATACAGACATGGCCTCGGAACACGGAGACCGAAAGGTCGAACGTGAATCATATAGTAGATATGATCAACATAGTGATGTTCACCATTGAAAACTACTCCATCTCACGTGATGATCGGACATGGTTTAGTTGATTTGGATCACGTGATCGCTTAGATGATTAGAGGGATGTCTATCTAAGTGGGAGTTCTTAAGTAATATGATTAATTGAACTTTAATTTATCATGAACTTAGTCCTGGTAGTATTTTGCAAATTATGTTGTAGATCAATAGCTCGCGTTGTTGCTTCACTATGTTTTATATGTGTTGCTAGAGAAAACTAAGTTGAAAGATGTTAGTAGCAATGATGCGGACTTGGTCCGTGATCTGAGGTTTATCCTCATTGCTGCACAGAAGAATTATTTCTTTGATGCACCGCTAGGTGACAGACCTATTACAGGAGCAGATGCAGACGTTATGAACGTTTGGCTAGATCAATATGATGACTACTTGATAGTTTTGTGCACCATGCTTTATGGCTTAGAACCGGGACTACAAAAACATTTTTGAAACATCATGGAACATACGAGATGTTCCATGAGATGAAATTGATATTTCAGACTCATGCCCATGTCAAGAGGTATGAGACCTCTGACAAATACTTCGCCTAGAAGATGGAGGAGAATTTCTCAACTAGTGAGCAAGTGCTTAGATTGTTTGAGTACTACAATCATTTGAATCAAGTGGGAGTTAATCTTCCAGATAATATAGTGATTGACAGAGTTCTCTAGTCACCATCACTAAGTTACTAGAACTTCGTGATGAACTATAGTATGCAAGGGATGACGAAAACTATTCCCGAGCTCTTCATGGTGCTGAAATCAACGAAGGTAGAAATCAAGAAAAAGCATCAAGTATTGATGATTAAACAAGATCACTAGTTTCAAGAAAAGGGCAAAGGAAAAGAAAGGGAACTTCAAGTAGAATGGCAAGCAAGTTGTCACTCCCGTGAAGAAGCCCAAAGCTGGACCAAAGCCTAAAACTGAGTGCTTTTACTGCAAAAGAAATGGTCACTGGAAGCGGAAACACCCTGAATATTTGGTGGATAACTAGGATGGCAAAGTGAACAAGGGTATATTTGATATACAGGTTATTGATGTGTACCTTACTAGTGTTTATAGTAGCCCCTGGGTATTTGATACTTGTTCGGTTGCTAAAAATTAGTGACTCGGAACAGGAGATACAGAATAAACAGAGACTAGTTGAGGGTGAAGTGACGATGTATGTTGGAAATGGTTCCAAGATTGATATGATCATCATCGCACACTCCCTATACTTTCGGGATTAGTGTTAAACCTAAATAAATGTTATTTGGCGTTTGCGTTGAGTATGAATATGATTTGATCATGTTTATTGCAATACGGTTATTCATTTAAAGTCAGAGAATAATTGTTATTCTGTTTACATGAATAAAGCCTTCGATGGTCATACACCCAATAAAAATAGTTTGTTGGATCTTGACCGTAGTAATACACATAGTCATAATATTGATGCCAAAAGATGCAAAGTTGATAATGATAGTGCAACTTATTTGTGGCACTGTCGTTTGAGTCATATCGGTGTAAAGCGCATGAAGAAACTCCATAAAGATGGACTTTTGGAATCACTTGATTATGAATCATTTGATGCTTGCGAACCGTGCCTTACGGGCAAGATGACTAAAACTCCGTTCTCCGGAACAATGGAACGAGCTACTGACTTGTTGGAAATAATACATACCGATGTGTGCGATCCAATGAGTGTTGATGCTCGTGGCGAGTATCGTAATTTTCTGACCTTCACAGATGATTTGAGCAGATACAGGTATATCTACTTAATGAATACAAGTCTGAAACATTTGAAAAGTTCAAAGAATTTCAGAGTGAAGTGGAGAATCATCGTAACAAGAAAATAAAGTTTCTACGATCTGATCGTGGAGGAGAATATTTGAGTTACGAGTTTGGCCTTCATAGAATAGTTTCACAGCTCACGCCACATGGAACACCACAGCGTAATGGTGTATCTGAATGTCGTAACCGCACTTTATTGGATATAGTGCGATCTAGGATGAATCTTACCGATTTACCATGATCGTTTTGGGGTTATGCATTAGAGACAGATGCATTCACTTTAAATAGGGCACCATCAAAATCCGTTGAGACGACACCTTATGAACTGTGGTTTGGCAAGAAACCAAAGTTGTCATTTCTTAAAGTTTGGGGCTGCGATGCTTATGTGAAAAAGTTTCAACCTGGTAAGCTCGAACCCAAATCGGAGAAGTGCGTCTTCATAGAATACCCAAAGGAAACTGTTGGGTACACCTTCTATCACAGATCCGAAAGCAAGATATTCATTGCTAAGATGGATCCTTTCTAGAAAAGGAGTTTCTCTCGAAAGAAGTGAGTGGGAGGAAAGTAGAGCTTGATAAGGTAATTGTACCTTCTCTCGAATTGGAAAGTAGTTAATCACAGAAATCGGTTCCAGTGATTCCTACACCAATTAGTGAGGAAGCTAATGATGATGATCATGCAACTTTAGATTAAGTTACTACATAACCTCGTAGGTCTTCCAAAGTATAGTCCACACCAGAGTGGTACGCTAATCCTGCTGGAAGTCATGTTACTAGACCTTGATAAACCTACAAACTATGAGGAAGCGATGATGAGCCCAGATTCCACGAAATAGCTTGAGGCCATGAAATCTGAGATGGGATCCATGTATGAGAACAAAGTGTGGACTTTGGTGGAGTTGCCCGATGATCGGCAAGCCATATTGTATAAATGGATCTTCAAGAGGAAGACAGACGCTGATAGTAGTGTTACTATCTACAAAGCTCGACTTGTCGCAAAAGGTTTTTGCGACAAGTTCAAGGTGTTGACTACAATGAGATTTTCTCAACTGTAGTGCTGCTTAAAGTCTGTCCGAATCATGTTAGAAATTGCCACATTTTATGAAATCTAGCAAAAGGATGTCAAAACTGCATTCCTTAATGGATTTATTAAAGAAGAGTTGTATATGATGCAACCAGAAGGTTTTGTCAATCCTAAAGGTGCTAACAAATTGTGCAAGCTCCAGCGATCCATCTATGGACTGGTGCAAGCATCTCGGAGTTGGAATATATGCTTTGATGAGTTGATCAAAGCATATGGTTTTATACAGACTTTTGGAGAAGCATGTATTTACAAGAAAGTGAGTGAGATCTCTGTAACATTTCTAAAACTATATGTAGATGACATGTTGTTAATTGAAAATGATATAGAAATTCTGGATAGCATAAAAGGATACTTGAATAAGAGTTTTTCAAAGAAAGACCTCGGTGAAGCTGCTTACACATTGAGCATCAAGATCTATAGAGATAGATCAAGACGCTTGATAAGATTTTTCAATGAGTACATACCTTGATAAGATTTTGAAGTAGTTAAAAATAGAACAGTCAAAGAAGGAGTTCTTGCCTGTGTTACAAGGTGTGAAGTTGAGTAAGCTCAAAGCCCGACCATGGCAAAAAATAGAAAGAGAATGAAAAGTCATTCCCTATGCCTCAGTCATAGGTTCTATAAAGTATGCTATGTTGTGTGCGAGACCTATTGTATACCTTGCTCTGAGTTTGGCAAGGGAGTACAATTTTGATCCAGGAGTATATCACTGGACAGCGGTCAAGAATATCCTTAGTGAGGACTAAGGAAATATTTCTCGATTATGGAGGTGATAAAAGAGCTCGTCATAAAAGTTACATCGATGCAAGGTTTTTACACCGATCCAGATGACTCTAAGTCTCAATCTGGATACATATTGAAAGTGGGAGCAATTAGCTAGAGTAGCTCCGTGCAGAGCATTGTACACATAGAATATTTGCAAAATATATACAGCTCTGAATGTGACAGACCCGTTGACTAAGCTTCTCTCACAAGCAAAACATGATCATACCTTAGTACTCTTTGGGTGTTAATCACATAGCGATGTGAACTAGATTATTGACTCTAGTAAACCTTTTGGGAGTTGGTCACATGACGATGTGAACTATGGATGTTAATCACATACAAATGTGAATATTGGTGTTAAATCACATAATGATGTGAACTAGATTATTGACTCTAGTGCAAGTGGGAGACTGAAGGAAATATTCCCTAGAGGCAATAATAAAGTTATTATGTATTTCCTTATTTCATGATAAATGTTTATTATTCATGCTAGAATTGTATTAACCGGAAACATAATACATGTGTGAATACATAGACAAACATAGTGTCACTAGTATGCCTCTACTTGACTAGCTCGTTTATCAAAGATGGTTATGTTTCCTAGCCATGGACAAACGAGTTGTCATTTGATTAATGGGATCACATCATTGAGTGAATGATGTGATTGACTTGACCCATTCTGTTAGCTTAGCACTTGATCATTTAGTATATTGTTATTGCTTTCTTCATGACTTATACATGTTCATACAACTATGAGATTATGCAACTCCCGTTTACCGGAGGACCACTTTGTGTGCTACCAAACATCACAACGTAAATGGGTGATTATAAATGAGCTCTACAGGTGTCTCTGAAGGTACATGTTGGGTTGGCGTATTTCGAGATTAGGATTTGTCACTCCGATTGTCGGAGAGGTATCTTTGGGCCCTCTCGGTAATGCACATCACTATAAGCCTTGCAAGCAATGTGGCTAATGAGTTAGTTACGGAATGATGCATTACGTAATGAGTAAAGAGACTTGCCGGTAACGAGATTGAACTAGGTATTGAGATACCGACGATCGAATCTCGGGCAAGTAACATACCGATGAAAAAGGGAACAACGTATGTTGTTATGCGGTTTGACCGATAAAGATCTTCGTAGAATATGTAGGAGCCAATATGAGCATCCAGGTTCTCCTATTGGTTATTGACTGGAGACATGTCTCGGTCATGTCTACATAGTTCTCGAACCCGTAGGGTCCGCACGCTTAAAGTTAGATGACAGTTATATTATGAGTTTATGTGTTTTGATGTACCGAAGGAGTTCGGAGTCCCGGATGAGATCGGGGACATGACGAGGAGTCTCGAAATGGTTGAGACCTCAAGATAGATATATTGGACGACTATATTCGGATTTCGGAAAGGTTCCGAGTGATTTGGGTATTTTTTTTGGGGTACCGGGGAGTTACGGGAATACGAGGAAGAAGTAATGGGCCTCATGGGCCAAGTGGTGGAAGAGAGGAGGCAGGGCGCGCGCCCCCCTAGCCCAAACCGAATTGGACTAGGGGGTGGCCCCTCTTTCCTCCTTTTTCTCCCTCTCCTTCCTTCTCCCTCTTCCCCTTCCTTCCGCTCTCCTACTTGGGCTAGGAAAGGAGGGAGTCCTACTCCCGGTGGGAGTAGGACTCCTCCCTGGCGCGCCCTCCCTTGGTCGGCCGCCCCCTCCCCCTTAGTCCTTTATATACGGGGGCAGGGGGGCACCTCCAGACACAACAATTGATCCTTGAGATCTCTTAGCCGTGTGCGGTGCCCCCCTCCACCATAATCCACCTCGATAATATCGTAGCGGTGCTTAGGCGAAGCCCTGCGTCGATAGAACATCATCATCGTCACCACACTATCATGCTGATGGAACTCTCCCTCAAAGCTCGGCTGGATCGGAGTTCGAGGGACGTCATCGAGTTGAACGTGTGCTGAACTCGGAGGTGTCGTGCGTTCGGTACTTGATCGGTCGGATCGTGAAGACGTATGACTACATCAACCGCGTTGTGCTAACGCTTCCGCTTTCGGTCTTCGAGGGTACGTGGACAATACTCTCCCCTCTCGTTGCTATGCATCACCATGATCTTGTGTGTGCATAGGAAATTTTTTGAAATTACTATGTTCCCCAACAAAATTGCAATTGCTTCAGTGACTGAGATTACAGTTTTCTAGTTTTCAATGAAGTTTCTGATTCATACTTTACATTGTGAATAGATTGTTGCTTTAGCATAAGAAATCATATGATAATATATATGTTGTTGTTCTAAGAATGATCATGATGCCCTCATTTCCGCATTTTCATTTATCGGCACCTCTATCTCTAAACTTGTGGACATATTTTTCGATATCGGCTTCCGCTTGAGGACAAGCGAGGCCTAAGCTTGGGGGAGTTGATACGTCCATTTTGCGTCATGCTTTTATATCGATATTTATTGCAATATGGGCTGTTACTACACATTATGTCACAACACTTATGCCTTTTCTCTCTTATTTTACAAGGTTTACATGAAGAGGGGGGATGCCGGTAGCGGGAATTCTGGGCCGGGAAAGGAGAAAATATTAGAAACCTGTTCTACACAACTCCAAAAGTCCTGAAACTCCACGAAAGTCAATTTTGGAACATAAAATATTGCGCGAAGAAAGCACTAGGGGGGGGGCACCCACTGTCCACGAGGGTGGGGGCGCGCCCCCTGCCTCGTGGGCCACCTGGAAGCCCCCTGATGCCCATATTCTGGTATAAGGTGTCTTTTGCCCTAGAAAAAATCATAAGGAAGCTTTCGGGATGAAGCGCCACCATCTCGAGGCGGAACCTGGCGGAACCAATCTAGGGCTCCGGCGGAGCTGTTCTGTTGGGGAAACATCCCTCCGGGAGGGGGAAATCGACAACATCGTCATCACCATCAATCCTCTCATCAGCATGGGGTCAATCTCCATCAACATCTTCACCAGCACCATCTCCTCTCAAACCCTAGTTCATCTCCTGTATCCGATCTTTGTCCCAAAACCTCAGATTGGTACCTGTGGGTTGCTAGTAGTATTGATTACTCCTTGTAGTTGATGCTAGTTGGTTTATTCGGTGGAAGATCATATGTTCAGATCCTTTATGCATATTAATACCCCTCTGATTATGAACATGAGTATGATTTGTCAGTAGTTACGTTTGTTCCTGGGGACATGGGAGAAGTCTTGTTATAACTTATAAGTAGTCATGTGAATTTGGTATTCGTTCGATATTTTGATGAGATGTATGTTGGTTTTCCTCTAGTGGTGTTATGTGAACATCGACTACATGACACTTCACCATTGTTTGGGCCTAGAGGAAGGCATTGGGAGGTAATAAGTAGATGACGGGTTGCTAGAGTGACAGAAGCTTAAACCCTAGTTTATGTGTTGCTTTGTAAGGGGCTGATTTGGATCCATATGTTTCATGTTATGGTTAGGTTTACCTTAATTCTTCTTTTGTAGTTGCGGATGCTTGCGAGAGGGGTTAATCATAAGTGGGATGCTTGTCCAAGGAAGGGCAGTACCCAAGCACCGGTCCACCCACATATTAAATTATGTACCGAATGCGAATCATATGAGCATGATGAAAACTAGCTTGACGATAATTCCCATGTGTCCTTGGGAGCGCTTTCCTTTATATAAGAGTTTGTCCACACTTGTCCTTTGCTACAAAAAGGATTGGGCCACCTTGATGCATCTTGTTTACTTTTGTTACTTGTTACCCATTACGAATTACCTTATCACAAAACTATCTGTTACCGATAATTTCAGTGCTTGCAGAGAATACCTTACTGAAAACCGCTTGTCGTTTCCTTCTGCTCCTCGTTGGGTTCGACACTCTTACTTATCGAAAGGACTATGATAGATCCCCTATAATTGTGGGTCATCAGGCATCTCAAATGAGCCTCAAACGCTCGTGCTGACTAGCACCCCACAAATCTAGTCCAAATATGGGCGGATATGGCGGCACTCGTGCACGTCCGCCACGTCAGACCCGACAGCCTCCACCGCAAATTGCACCAAATACACCAAATTGACCTACCGGATTCATTTGCTCTCTTTCCTCTCTTCTTCCTCCTCCTCGACGATCGTCTCGCTGCTCCGCCGTCGTGCACGCCTTGCGGCCGTTCCTAGCCTCTACGTCGACACCTCCGGTAGAGCAGTCCTCTCTCCTATCCTTGCCACCGAGGATGTCTTTGCCGGCCCGAACCCACCGTGATATGTCCGGCAACCCTCTGGCTTCACCTTGCCCTCTATGTGTTCGATACATTGTCTGGCCGGATTTTTTTCATCTTTTAGAAAAACGATGAATTCTGATGCTTCGTCCGACGAGGAGTATGGACTGACAGTGCTTGATCAAATGATTCAAGAAAGAGTTCTTTGATTTCTCGGATTCAGATGAAGAAGTGGACATGATCATGCTCATGAGCATGCAAGAGGAAATGGACCAGCAGGTGGAGCATATTCTCAACTTCAAGGGCTCAATCAAAGGGAGAAGAGTGTTCAATCGGGATAGGATGTCTGGAGCACGGCTATTGCAGAAGGACTACTTCTCTCCAAACCCAACTTTCTCGGATGATCAATGGTTTCATTGTCGTTTCCTCATGCGGAAACCATTGTTCTTGCGCATTGTGGAGGGAGTGGAGACACATGATGACTACTTCAAGCTCAAGAGGGATTGTTGCGGCCAACTTTCTTTCTTTGCTAAGCAGAAGTGCACGGCTGCTCTGAGGATGCTTGCACTTGGTACTGCCGCAGATGTTGTTGGTGATATGGTCAAGATGGGGGAGAGCACATGCCTAAAGACTACTGTCAAGTTTGCCCACGTCATGGTGTAGGTGTTTGGAGTAGAGTATCTGAGAGAACCAAATGCGCAGGACACAGAAAGGTTGTTGGCTATTGGAGAGGCCAGAGGGTTTCCCAGAATGCTCGTATCAATATATTGTATGCATTAGAAATGGAAGAACTACCCCAAAGGTTTGCGGGGAATGTATTAAGGTCACACCAAAGAGGCCACCATCATACTTGAAGCGGTGTCATCACATGACTTATGGATTTGGCATGCTTTCTTTGGAATGCCGGGATCTCACAACGACATCAACATGCTTCAACAATCTCCGGTGTTCAGGAGGCTTTGCAATGGGACTTGTCGTCGTGCAACTACACTGTCAAAGACCGTGAGTACAACATGGGATACTATCTTGTAGACGACATCTATCCTAAGTGGGCGGTGTTTGTGAAGACCATATCCAAACCACGGGGAAACAAGCAAAGCCACTTTGCAACAATGCAGGAAGTAGCTAGGAAAGATGTGGAGAGGGCATTCGGGGTGCTTCAAGCTCGTTGGGGAATTGTTCATGGACCTGCAATGATGTGGGAATCAGAAAATTTGTGGCAACTCATGACATGTTGTGTTAGTTTGCACAATATGATTGTCGAGGATGAGGGTGATGGTGTAGTGCAAACCAATGGTTTTGGGCATGTTCGGTTCCTCTCCGCTCTCTCAGCTACATTCCCGAAGTGGAGCAGGCTGCAGCCCATTTTCACAAAGCATCTCAAATGGAGCTACACAACTCCGAAGAGTGGAGCGGAGTGGAGAGATTCCAAATAGGGTCTTTGAAGCGCGTGGAGAAGAAGTTCAAATCCCGGAAGATCAAGATACAACTCGGCTTATGAACTTTCTGCAGATGCATCAGAGTCTTCGGGATCATCATGTGCACGCGCAGCTACTCAATGATCTTGTGGAGTATATGCGGACCCACAATAAAAACCAAAGAGGTAATATTTGAGTTGTGCAGTTAAACAAATTTTATGTAACAAGACATATGTATCTTCGGAACCAACATTGGTTATTTCGGTGCGACATTAGCGTATATGATCGACGTGCATGGATTTGCATGGATTTGAGAGTCCGGATTTGATATATATGGATGTCGGGCACAAGATATGAGGGGCCGACAGGCACTGTCCACGAACACGTCCGGATGCGCCCGCGGACCAGGAGCCGGATTTGCCAAGTCAGGCTCTAGATGCTCCTACCGTGGCTTTGGCACCAGGGAAGAGGCTTGGGATGGACAAGTAATACTGGTAGATGGAGATGGGATATGATGGTCTATCATTGAATTTTGATCAGATGGTCCAGGCAAATCTGAGTGAAGCTGAAAAAATAGAAGAAGAAAAATAGGCCCCACACCACCCCAAGCTGAGAGCAGTAGAGCAGGAGTACGTAAGTACCCAGTGGATAAGATGATACGAGTGGAGTAATGGTCTCCAGATATTCGATCGATGGCGACCCACATTATTGATCGATTTCCCTGGCACTATTTGTTAGAGAAACCAAAATAGTATTATCAGCTCAGGCAAAGTCTACCCCAAACCATATATGCCTATCTCAGACAAAACTAACTATCTAAGAGCATTTCTAACCGATCCTCTATCCTATGTTAGAGGAGTAAACGGTCGATTTTACTCGTCTAACGTGCATCTAATCGATCCTCAATCTGATGTAAGGGAGTAAAAATTATACTCCAGTGCCTTTCGTTTCCCTAAATATACTCCGTGGAGACGGGCTGGAATAAAATTTATGCTTCTCCATCACCCACGCCTGCCTCTGTGCCTCGTCCTCCCAGCCCCCTCCCCCCACCCATCCCGCCTACCGCCCACCCCCTTCCCGGACCCCTTGCCCACCGACGTGCGCAACCAACCGCGTCACCCCTGAACCATTGAGTGCCCCTCCCCCATGCCAGCCAGTCCACGTGCTCGCTTCCCCATGGAGGCCGAGCTCCTTCCTCTCACCGGACGTGCAGGTGCTGATTCTCGATCTCTCCTCCATGTCGCTTCCCGCCCTTCCTGCGTGATGACTTCCTACGTGTCGCTGATCTGCTGTCCCTGCTCAAGGTGCTCGAACTCTCCGACTACTGGGAGTGGGCGCTCGCGCTGCTCCTCTAGTACCTGAACGGCAGCAGCGATGCCATGAGCTTCATCTCCTTGGTGTCCCTTCTCTTCCGTCTCTCCCTTGAGTACATGACCCACAGCAGCACCGAGAGCAGGCCGGCGGCCCGGACGGACAGGAGGCCCCCGTACACCTGCTCGTTGTACCTCCGTAGCCCGGGGCAGTGGTCCTCGCGAATGGCCTGGAACGCGCGGTTCACAAGATGCACGAGCACGGGCCCTTAGCAGGACAGGCCGTAGCTCATGTTGGTCGCGCCAACCATCTGCGTGTACATGGACGGCGTCACTAGGGGCGTGTTTGGTTGCCTGCATGAGGCCCGGCCTGGCTCGCGCGGGACGCAAACGGGCCGATTGGTTGCCTGCTTTTACTGTCCGCCTTGCATGACACGAACCTTAAAGCACTCTTGTGCCTGGCCCCTTGGGAACGCTCGAATCGGCAGTTTCTCCAGGGCCAAGCCCGAGCAGTGCACGTGGGCGGCGGTGGCTGCACGCGCGCGGCCACGCTCGAGAAGCCGCCTTGCTTCCTGAAGCGCCGACAGTTATTAGCCTCACCGCCCCTCACCACTCCCTCTCCCCACTCTCCCCCACTCTCCCAACTCTCACCGGCAGCGGCGGATCGGAGGAGAGCAAGAAGACCACCGGACTCCATCATCGGCGAGCGGATCATCACCTGGCCCGCGGCAATGGCGGTAAGCACTTCTCTGTTCATCATGCACTGCTTTTTCACATTCGATCCGGCGGTAGATTCGATCCACGACGGAGAGGGGAATGGGGAATAGAGGCAGATAAGCATGGCAGTTCATACGAGTTCATACTAGTTCATGCAAGATCGGAATAGAGGTAGATGCGGATGGAGTAGAAGGGGGATTGGGGGTACACAACAAACACTTGCTAACCACGGCGGCCGTCACCGGTGTGCGGAGCAGCAGGTCGAGTGGCTGGCCTTCATTTTCTTGTTCACCGCCGTGTGGGTAGGCGGGTCATCGTCATCGTCCTCGGTGGAGTTGTGGTCGATCTTCCAGGTACGACGTCCTGGCTCCGGCACTCTCACTGGCATCTGCACCGGTTCTTCCTCCTCCTTAGGCTCCCCACACCGATGACCGCCGGCGGCACGATTGCCGTCCTAGTACACTGCGGCACGACGGTCATTAGGAGCCCGGTAGTTATTGTACTTGGACCACTTCTTCCTCTATTTTGCGTCATCGGAGACGGCATGATTCATGGCCCAACGAATGATGTCGACTGCCATCGCGCCCTTTGCTGGGTCAGGAATCAACATCTTCAACTCTTGTGTAGTGGCCCTCATAAGCACTACATCAGATTCCTTCTACATGTCAGGCATGGAGCCGAAGTTCGAGCACATCTCCATGGTGTTCTCGAACTTGGTGCGGTTACCAGCCGACTACCCGAGGAAGAAGGCCCTCCAACCAATACCCCAAGGGAAGGGGTTGGCGTTGGAGCTGGAGCTGGAGCTCATGGCGATGGAGAGGAGGAAGGTTGATAGTGAGAGAAGAGAGGGGTAGGTAAGTAGTGGTGGGCAGGGTGAGTAAATATAGGTGCGATGGAGAGGAGGAAGAGTGACAGTCATGCCATTTTAACTGCATGCTCTTCAATAAGCCATGAACTTTGTGTTGTGCCTGACTCCATGAATTGTTTGCAGATCGAGGAGAGCAACGAGATGGGCACGGAGGTGCTCCCAGCCGTTAACAACAAGGGCAAGGAGCCGGTTCATCCAATGCCTGAGGTGGTGTTGCCGCCCACCGCCGAGGAAGATCCGAAGACGCCAACGGTTGGCGACGACGAGCGCATGGAGGATCCCCCCAGCATCAAGCGCTACAACTATGGCCACTACCATGAGGAGGGTGGCCCAACTCACTTCTACAAGGTCATCCTTGCACCGAAACTTGAGAGCATACCCATGCCCCTGGACTTCACCAAGCACTTCGTCGCGGTGCCGACGGAGTTCAAGCAGAGGAACAACACCGGGTGCTCCTGGAGGGTGACGGTGAAGCTAATGAACGGCATGGTGACCCAGGATCAGGGTTGGGCTACCTACGCCGTCGTTCATCAGATCAAGATCGGCTACATGGTGACGTTCAACCTCCTCACTCCCGGCACCCTCAAGGTCATCATCTTCGACGACGATGGCATTGAGGTGGTCAACAAGTGCGGGAAGCACAACAAAGCCTTCGCCGCCAAGGACTAGGGCCGGGGCACCTCCTTCCTAAGTACTATCGAGTCTGCTTTATGGTTTATGCGTTGAACTGTTTGAACTATCGTTATGATGTGTGGTACTATGTTATCTGAACTATGTTGTTAAGTAGTTGATGATCTGCTTATCTCTGCTCTGCTTATGATGCGTGATACATGGCTGTGCCGAAGTGTGCTGGTAACCTCACCAACTAGCCAAAGAGGTTACCACACACCAAGCGTTGCATACAACCAAACACCACGCTTTGGGTTTGTCCACTAACATGCATGCAACCAAACACCATGCAGTGTGGTTCTGCCCATACAGGCAAGAGGGCATGCAGACAACTAAACAACTTGCAGATGGTGCATTTGAGGCTACATTTGCATAGCCAAGCTGAGTTGAGAAGAATATGCAATGCAGCTACTGTAGACTACGGCAACCAAACACACCCTAGGGGCCGTGCTCATGCCCATGCCCTCCGAGGACTGCTCTGTCCCAGTGCTAAGTACCGGAGCATCGACGGCTAGTCAATCACTCCATGTGCATGACAAGTGTTCGTCGAAATGCATCAACGAAAAGTAAGATTTATTCCGTTGTATTTAGAGGATCGGCTATGTCCGGCCAAAAATTAGTAGAGTAAATATATTCCATTAAGCTTTGCTCGGTCGGATATTCCTCTAAATTACAAGGGATCGGTTAGTAGAAATGCCCTAAGCAAATGCTTTTTTGAGCGAGGACCAATTCACTATTGAGTTGTTAAAAACAAACAGCACCAGCATCTCGTCCTCAGCAGCCTAGGAGCAAAGAGTTTTCCCTAGCTACTAATACTCCCTTCATAAAAATATATAAAAGCGTTTAGATCACCAAGACTCCAAGAGGGAGTACTATCAAATGGAATCCTCAAAGCTGGAGAGATATGCAGTGGTACTAACAATTAGCAGCAGCACCGGATATGCGCATGACTTTTTTCGCTCACTCGCTATCACTGGTGTGGTTGGACGTAAACACCTCAGGAGCACATGCACGGAGCACGTTTTTAAATTACAATCGTTTTCCGTTCGCTGTCACGGACCGAGGGCTCTGGACAAGTCCTGCGCATATTCAAGGATCGGTCGGAACGAACGAAGCTGGAAACCGAAAGGATCAGGGTTTCCGCTGACAAGTCAGAGATCGTCTCCCCTGAAAAAATCTCTATGAGTACAGGTACAGTAGAGTAATCGAACGGATAGGTCTCTTTGCATGGGTACTGAAATGTGGCACTGCACTGGAATTCTACGTCCTTTTTCTTTTCATTTTGTCGTCGCGTTCTCGAAAATCGAAATGATGCTAATCAAACATGTCTTCTTCAGCTAATCAGTGCGAGAGGTCGTGTGAACATCCATTCTAATGGAAGCTACGTACCAGTCTATGATCTACTACTGGGAAAGATTATCATCGGTGGCCCTAGTGGAAGAGGTGGAAGATTCGATTATTTGGAAGTTCACTAAGGATGGGATATATTCTGTTTCCTCGGTATACAAGGCTCAATTTGAAGGTCTGACATCCTTTGATCTTGTGCAGTCCGTGTGGAGGGTGTGGGCTCCCTCGAGGTGTAAATTTTTTGCTTGGCTAGTCCTACAAAATAGGATCTGGACATCGGACCGCTTGATCCGTCGTGGCTGGCCCAACTGCGGATTGTGCCCTCGTTGTAAGCATGCACAAGAGTCCGCTGCTCATCTACTCTTCCAATGTCGCTTCACATTGCGCATTTGAAACGACATCCTACCGTGGCTTGGAATGCACCACATCTCTACTTGTTCATGGTCGGCGAGCACTTCGGTCAAAGGATGGTGGAACGGTAACCTTCAGATTCGTCTCGGCTCCCCCAAAGCCCTTGCCGCATTGATGATGCTCATCTCATGGGAGATTTGGTCCGAAAGAAACGCTAGAGTCTTCCGCAACGTGGCGGTTCCTTCGGTGGTCATCATTAACAAGATCAAGCATGAGGTGTCGCTCTGGGTTTTGGCGGGTACCAAGCACTTGGGTATTGTAATGCTGCCAGATTAGTTTTTCTTTAGTTTGCTGCTTGCGGCTCCTGTCTAAAACCTTCTTCCTTAATTAATAAAATGACAAATCTTTTGCCTCGTTTTAAAAAAAAAAACTATTGAGAGTAGTTGGTTAGTAGCACGGGGCATCTACGGCCAATCGAAAGCCTCAAATCCCAGCCGAACCTTGAGATACAAACCGGCCAGGGAATTCATTCATTATTGGATTCCCCAGAAACTAGCTTCACACGTCTGCTCCCACTGCTCTGCTCCTGACCCCTAATACATGTACTCCCTCCAAATCATAATAACCGTCGCTGATTATTACTCCCTCCGTTTCATAATATATAAACATTTTTCACACTATACTAATATCAAAAAAGTTTTTATACTATTAGATGAAGGAAGTACTACGCTCTCCGATCCAAATTAAAGTACATTCGATTGGATTAATCGGATTGGGTCGAACCGCGCGCGGCGTGTAGGAAGTGTGTGCTGTGGTGCTCCGGTCGCAATACTGCTACTGCACGTGTTTATCTGGTGAGGTGAGGCAGTCCTGTCAGCCAAGGGCACGCTTGATTACGACTTGATTAGTACACCCTCTAAGAGCAACTTTAGCAACCACGCAAAAGTCGCAAACCCGCAAAATTTCAACGAGTATACGGGCTCGGCCCAATTTTCTGATCAGAATAGAGCATGTGTACTCGCATGGCCTGTAAAAAAAATATCGCGGCCCGCAACCCCTCCCCCCTCCCCTGCAGTATATCTACGGGTTCGCGGTGGATATGCAGGTCGAAACCCTATCCCCCGCCCCCCGCGTCTCTCCGCAATTCCCCACTCCCCTCCTCACATTTCTCGCCGCCGGCGAGCCCCTTCCGCCTCCAGCCGTCATGTGGGGCCACATGTGGAGCTCCAGTCGCGGCTCCGGGAGCAGCTCCGGCGGGGGCGACGACCCCGAGCGCGAGCGGTGTGTCCGCTCGGACGACGCGAGGAAGCGCGGGGTGAGGAAGTGGACGAACAGGGGCCTCTCGCCGCCGCCGAGCTTTCTCGTCCGTGAGACGGGGGAATACGATTGTCGGCACGGGCGTACGCGCTCCTCGGCCGCGGGCTCGTCCTCCACCGCGAGATCTTCACACGCCGCGAGCTCTTCCTCTTCCGGCGCAAGGTTTCTCCCCGTGAAGAGGGAGTGGTCGGAGGAGCCGGAGGAGATCGAGATCGTCTTCGTCAAGCAGGAGCCGAAGGAGATCGAGCGCCGAGGTGTCGTCAGGCCCGGATATTTCACGGCTGATTTTGACGCAGTCGCGGCAGCCATTGCCGAGCGGAGCTTGTGCTAGGAGGCGGAGCGCCGGCGCCACGACGACGAGGTCGACAACCTCATCCTCCGGCAGGCAGTCGCGGCCAAACTTGCCGCGAAGGAGAAGGATGACGAGTGGCGGCACATCCGCGAGGAGCAGAGGTCGAAGTTCATTGATCTCGTCAGCTCCGACGAGGACTGAGCTCCTCCACCGCGTCGTCCTCGGCCGCGAGTTCGTCCATTTTGGTATGTCGACCTCGGCCTCGCCGACGCGAGACACCCCCACCCATCCCCCCCCCCCCCCCCTCCCTCCCTCTAGTAGTAGTATGTGATGATGAACTATAAATGATCATGTACTATGTGATGAACTAATATGGTGGCAATTTCTTCCACGAAACTTTTTTTCAAATTATGCAATTTTATATACGGTTTCTGTTCTGCCGCGCACGTTTTCGACCTGCACACGAGATTTTCGTCGAACTATAAACTGTTTATGCGGGTCAGGATTTTGCAGGGTCTGCTAGAGATGCTTTAAACGCTTTTATATTTCTTTACGGAGGAGTATCTCCGTGCAGAAGAGAAATGTCAAGGATGCAGACTAGTAGTAGAACCTGTCGCCATCTGCCCGACACTGGACTGATCGTGGAACAGTAGGATGGATGCGCCCACGCACGAATAGTCGCGCTCAACTTGTCATCAGGAAAATGCGACGAAAACGCGAGCGCGGTATAGTTTGGGTCATGGTTTTTTCCGGACGCATCAGCTCTCAGCCCTGCTGGGGTTTATGAAGGCGGCGCTGAGGGCGATCGTCTGACGATTATTCAGCGACTAGAGCCGTGGCCCTGAACCTGAACGACAGACATGTTTTCGAATAGGTAGCATGTCTTGATCATTGGCCTTTCTTCTAATTCGCCAACCAGCAGCCCGCAAGTCCCGAATCCAGCGTCATGAGAGCTAGCTTCTGCGCTAGCTAACAACACGTTGTCATCATCTTCTCGAGTTGATTTGGAGGACTAGATCATGAATCACTTGTTTTCATGGGAAATTTGGCACAAATATGTATTTTTAGCCCATCAACATGTACTCCCTCTGTAAAGAAGAGCGTTTAGATTACTATTTTCTTATATTTCCTTATGGAGGGAGTAACTTTTTGTGCACCTCTAAGAAAACAGTGTTTTTCTTCGCAAAAAAAAAAGAAAAGAAAAGAAAACAGTGTTTTCCAGCAGATTTTGGCGTAAATGAAATGCTCGGGGCGTACTTTTAATTATGCTCAGGGCATCTTTCATTCAAAGAGAACAAAAGCAAGGGACTACTAAAGAAAAACGCAAGATTGCAGTCTCATGTCCAAACAAATCTACAGGACTGAATGTGTTACCGGTTTTTGTTATCATACCATATGAAAGCCGGAAAGCAAAGGATATTTTTGAGGTTTGAACAAGTGCAGAATTTCTTTTGAAACGTAACCAGGAAAAAAATATCATATAGGACTATATCAATGCAAATGAGGCCTATATAGGGGAAACCATATAAGGTTCTAGTGTACAAATGAAAAAAAAATCCCACATTAAAACTTCCGAATTAAATATCCATATAGAAGAAATCACAAAAGTATTCTATTGGTACAAATAAAAATTCCCTCATAGAAAACTTCCTAAGCCTACAGCACCGGTCAAACGAGAGATATGAGTTTTCTGTAAAATATGTTTAAGTGGTCACGAGGTATCCCATCTCTTATCCGATTGATCTATCTACAATCCAGTGGCTCCTTTTACAGTTTTCAGGTTTTCAACGAATTCCAGCTGAAAGAAAATTGTCTTCTAACTTGCCAGTTTTGTCATAAATCCATCACTTATGCTACTCCTAACTTATGTCGTATGCAAACTTACTTTTTCTTTTCCAAAACGGAGAATATGCGAGAATAAAACAACAGCCTGCAAACAGAGCATTTGCTTTTCTCGCAAGCTGATGCAACAGCAGCGCGTAAACGAATTAGTTATCTCATTTCTCAAATGATACATCAGCATCTAGACGAATCAGTCATCTCATTTCTCAAAGATGAAATGCTTCTCAAATGATCACCTGTCACCGATTACAGAAGCTGAATTGTTCCAGCGTCAAGTATCGTTTCGCTGACATTATCAGGTAGCAGTTGCAAACAAGGCTCCAGTACATTAATCGCAACACTGCAGCTCTGCATCAGAGCTGTGTCTGGCCTATGCTGAGATCCAGGTGCACAGAGCCACGGCGACGTTTTCAGCAGCCACAGACCAACGGAATGACGCCACCTGAAGTAGCAATTTTCACTTCTTCGAAGAGGTGCCGAACCCGCCGAAGCCCATCATAGCAGCAACATCAGGGTCAATGTCCTCAGGTTCATTCTGGCCAGCCTGCTCTTTCTGAAACCAATTCATACCATGTCACTACAAACTCTTGACGATTCTCAACAGCCCAATGGACTGACAGACTGCAAGTCTCGCGTTTAATGGAAAACGCGCAGTAGAAACAGGAAATTACATACACAGACACACATAAAAGATTGTGCTTATACCTTCTTTTCTTTCTTCTTTTCTCTGCGCTGACGCTTCTTCTCCTCCTCCTCTTGCTGCTGTTTCCATATTCTCTCATCCAAATCTGAAGAAAAAGGCGAAGAAGCCAATTTTAAATTTCAGATAGTAATCTGGTAGACGATTCTGTGGACAATGAATTGAGAGGAGAAATGACATCCTAGATGATGTTTTCGCATTGCATCACCTTGTTCACTGAAGCTGGCTGGGTCCTTCCTCTTCTTAAGTGCCTCAAACCGTTTTTGAACCTGCGGGCAGAAAGAGTTATTGACATTTAAACATATGGAAGCTAACCATGCAAGCAGCTGTCCACTTGGCTTAGATAACCCGGAGATTTTCATTTCAAATTTGCGATGATAAACCAATGAAATAACCAGCACATGATGAATAATGATTTTAGTTATTAGATGGACTCAGGTCCACAGACAAGCTTCAATTTTTATACCTGTTCGAGTGACGCCCTTTCAACACGCATAGACATGCCCAATGCTCTCTGATCTGTCAAATGTTCAAACCAAAAAACATGAAACTGATGATAGGCAAGTTTGCTAGACCAACTGAACTTAAAATAGAGTTTGCAGGTACTTACGCTTCTTGCCATTTATATGATCCAAATAGTTGGCTGAATCTTTAACAACACACTCACATACTGAACAGTAGTATCCAGCCTGCCAGAAAGATGGTAAAATGAGAACAAGCTTTTGTGCGATAAACTGAGCATGAACAGTATCTAGTTGAGCATTAATATTTGCATCATCCTCCAATCCCATGGCAAGCGAGATTAATTATGTAGCAATAGTACTGTTCTAAATTTCATGCATTGATATTTGAAAAGAAGAACAAGCAAGTCACGAATCAAACACTAATAAGTAAAGACTGATTGTGGAAACATGAGACCTAAATCTAAAAAACAACAAAAGAATAACACATAAAACAGGTCTTCTGAGTTCTGAATTAAGATCTCACCAAGTTCTCAAGTACAACAAACAAACAACATGGAGTCACATACTCTGGCAGAATGTCTAACAAGTAAGCAAACTGAAAATTTTACAAACATTGCAATTTCTAATCTTAAATAACAAGCCCTATGAGATTTTGGGACAAACCTGCTGACTCAAAGGTGCGATTGGGGTTACCACCTGAAAAGGAGAGGCAAAATAATATGGTTAGGTATACATTTAAGTAATATAGAGTGTCTACTTTATATATACAGATTGTTTTTAGCGAATAGAAGAACAGCTTATTGATGATAAATGAGTAAATGACCAAACCGAACCCCTATACAAATAAAACATTCACACGTGGACAGCTACTCATCTTTTGTAATACTCATTCATACTTCTAATCTTCGAATCTTAAGCACACTTTTATGATTTCCATCCTTATGTTTTACTCCCTCCGTTCCTAAATATAAGTCTTTGTAGAGATTCCACTAGGTGGACTACATACGGAGCAAAATGAATGAATCTAAACTTAAAATGCATCTATATACATCCGTGTGCGGTTTATAATGGAATCTCTACAAAGACTTACATTTAGGAACGGAGGGAGTATATTCAAGAATTGCATTATGCTACTCAAAAGTGTTTTAAGGCTTTCAGCATTGTCCTAGTCATGTGCTGGTAATATCAAACTGTTGATCATTGTCCTAGACTCCTACTCCCTCCGTTCCTAAATATAAGTCTTTCTAGAGTTATCAAATTGACTAACACATACGGATGTATATAGACATCATTTAGAGTGTAGATTCACTTGTTTTGCTCCGTATGTAGTCACTTGTTGAAATATCTAGAAAGACAAATATTTAGGAACGGAGGGAGTAGAATATAGTACTACAGCACAGCGGCAGTACTACTCAAAGCCCGCTCTTCTTAAGGCCTTGGCTATTATTCCTCTTATTTGGCTACCTCGAAATAGTGAAATTACCATTCGATGATTCGAGCCTGGTCTTTGATAGGGAAACAATGATTTCTTTTTCTTTTCAGAAAATGATTGGGGAACAATAAGGATCAACCACCGCACTGATTACATAAAGAACTGCAAGTTAGGCTGTCTCTTGCATAGCAGTTGGGAAGAGATAGGTAATGCAGAAAATTAATATATAGTGGATCGAGCTTTTTGATCTTGCACAATTTGCACTGGCCCAGAGATCCTTTAAAGGAGCAGCAATACTCATCTAGTGGAGTAGTACAACAATGATGGCCTCTGACTCCGATCGCCTTCGTGCCCTCAAGGCTTTCGACAACACCAAGGCCGGCGTCAAGGGCCTCGTTGACACGGGCATCACCACCATCCCCTCCATCTTCCACCACCCCCTCCCCCTCCACCGTCTGCATGCAGATCATGAGCACCACTTCACCATCCCGGTCATCGACCTTGCGGCTGCCGTGGGTGCTACTACTACTACACCATCCAAGCGAGCTGAGCTGATCGCTTCGGTAAAGGCGGCCACAGAGACGGTGGGCTTCTTCCAGGTGGTGAACCATGGCGTGCCCAAGGCGGTCATGTCAGAGATGCTCGCGGCATTGCAGGGCTTTCATGAGGAGCCGGCGGAGGCCAAGGCGCCCTACTACAGCCGGGACTCTCGCCGGCGCGTGAGGTACCAGAGCAACTTCGACCTGTTCCGGTCGCCAGCGGCCACCTGGCATGACACCCTTTTCATGGAGACGGCGCCGGAGCCGACGCCGCCCGAGGAGATCCCGCCCGCGTGCAGGACCATCGTGCCTGAGTACACAAGGCTGGTGCAGCAGCTGGGCCGCACCCTACTCGAGCTGCTGTCGGAGGCACTAGGCCTCCGCCGTGGGCACCTGGAGGAGGATGCTGTGTGCCTGGAGGGGCTCGCCGGCCACTACTACCCGTCCTGCCCAGAGCCGCACCTGACGTTGGGCATCACCGCCCACTCCGACCCCTGCTTCCTCACCGTGGTCCTCCAGAACGCTGTGGGTGGCCTCCAGGTGCTCGTTGACGGACTACAGGAAGACGACAAGAAGAAGTTGGATGCTATGTGGGTGGACATGCCAGCGGTGGCGGGCGCGCTGGTGGTGAACGTCGGCGACTTCCTGCAGCTTGTCTCCAACGGCAAGTTCAGGAGCGTGGAGCACCGCGTGGTGGCCACGAGCGTCGGGCCTCGCGTCTCCGTGGCCTGCTTCTTCCGGCAGCAGGGCGCGGCCATGTCAATGAGAGTGCTACAGCCAATTGTCACCGACGGCGAGGCGCGGTACAGGAGCACCACCATGGCGGAACTGGTCCGGCGCTACAGGGCCAAGGGCCTCGACGGCAGCTCTCTGCTCCAGCACCTGAGTCTCTGAATCCATCCGATCAAAACTACAAGCTCGTTGCTCGCTCAGCACCCCAATCATATCCATCCTAGCAATGTAAGATGCTTGGATTGTGTTTGTGGTTCGAATTCAATATATATATGTATCCAAGCAATGCAAGGTGCAATTAATCTTTTCTGCTTTCCAAAGTGGATGTCATAGAAAGATTGGACATCCAACACAGATGAAACAGGGAGCAAGATACTGACAACGTCTCAGTTCAGCTCCCCAAATTTACAGGAAAAGTCAGGGAACTCTCTCCTCGCCGCTTTCATTTAAGCAGGTTCATTACAGGACAAATTATATATGTCACCAGCACGCAAGAATGCGGATGCAGTTTTCAGAACATGAAAGATGGTTGGCTTGTTGGTCTTTCCATGAATTGCAGAGAGCGTCAAATTAAGACTAGCCATGGCAACATTACAGTATATACGCAGAAACTGCATATATTGTTCGGCTCATCTAATTGATTGGTAAGGTCTGTTTGACAACCTCTATGGGAAAATAGCAGCATAAAGAACATACAATGCCATGACATACTAAAACATCCAATACCCACAAATCAACATCCAACAATTCAAATCAAGCGTAAACATGAAGTCTCAGATACTAGGTTGCAAATTAACCTAAATAAGGAACTTCAAAATGCACCACGCGAGGCATTACAGATATACATACACAAGAAGAAATTGAGGAATCACACCCAATTGAGCTCACAGGTTATACAACAATGAGGAAACATGGAAAAACATAATAAGGAACATTATTTGAAACCTATATGATTTTACAAACCTGGGTTTTGCCAAGGCGAGACTCAAGATCAACTTCATAATCCCTATGCTTCAAAGGCTGTCTTTGCACAGGAGGGCCCCTATCTGACGTTTGTAGAGGAAATAATTCAGTATTGCATGAATAACAGCAAGGCTACAGATTTAATAGAACTAATAACTTTAGACAGAGTGCATACCCTTGCCTCTCCGGGCTTCATCCTGCATAACCAAGGGAGAAAGACAGGACAAATGTTAGCAATGTATTGAACAAGAGAGAAGTATGAATATGATCATGTTTAGTTTTCAGAAAACAGTAGGACATCGTGGAGGACCTTCTCATCCCGCTCTCTCTGTCGAGCTCGCTCCAAGTACTCCTCCTTGTCAAATTTCCTACGGAAAGTGTTATCCACGCCTGCAGGCTACGCACCATAAGAAGCAGAGGATCAGCTCAAAATCCTCAAATGCACCACACTGGCTTCTCTACAGACAAAAAGAATTAAAAGTAGCAGCAACTCACATTTCCGCCAGACATCTTGCCCCGTTCACTGCCAATCAGCTGCTACCTACAAATCATCACATATACAAGAAAGATAAGAAACAAAACAATAACCTGGAACGAATTGTTGCTGCACGACAAAGCGAACAAAACGTGCCTCTGTGCAACCATCAGAGAAGCTGCTCATGATGGCAGAGGGACTTGACTCATTGAAACAATATACATCCCTAGGCTGAAAATTAACCAGCGCAGTAACCTACCCACAGCAGACGCATTGCTTGACATAGAAAGAAGTATACGAGGCAGAGGTGCAGTTGATATGAAATTCGAATCATACATCAAAATCGATAAAGCGTGGCAAAACAACACAGCATGGTAGAATATCCATCTTGTATTTTAGTATTGCAACGAAACTGACCCGAACGAATTGAACCCTAATACGGGGCACGGCATCATAAACAGCACTAACCGAACATCGGAGGATAGATAACCCTGGCCTCTATCAGGCATGAGCGAATTATGAGGACACTGGGATCGGAATCGAGGGAGAATTGGGCGCACGGAACTCACAGCGAGGGGATCTGACGGCAGGAGGTGGGTGGAGGGAGCTGCCCAGGAGCGCTTGCCGCAGGCGCCGGGACTGGCGGGGAGGGAGGAGGCGGTGGTGGCAGCGCTATTCGAAGTTGCAACTGCCGGGGCAGCACCAACAAGGGCCGGCGGCGGCGACGGGCGGGATCCACCGGGGGCCGAGGACGGTGGGGAGAGCCGAAGCAGCGCAGAGATGTTTTTTGTTTTGTTTTTTCTTTACGGGTAAGCAGCGTAGGGATGTGGCCTGGGATGGACCGAGAGGCTCGTGGTTGGGCTGGGCCGAAGTTTGGTTTTCTCAATCAAACTCTGAGGCGGTAAGTAGCCAAGAGAAATCTCGAAAAAAAAAATACCCCTAAAAAAAATTTGAGGATAGAGCGTGTGTATCATTTATTATTAGATACATTAAAACTGAGCACTATTCCAGCCCTCTCAGACCATTAGTGCTTTTGACCGTCGGATTTGCACTTCTAAACATTTTTGGCCGTTTAATCAAAGTATGTGCACTTTTCATACCCTCTCAGGCCATCAACAGTTTTGACCATTCGATCTGGACTTTTGGACGTCGCTGGCCGTTTGATCTATTTGCAATCTCTCCTGAGCTTCGGTTGATGTACAGGGAGTGCTACAAGGGGCTGGGCCGATGCTCCCATGACAAAATCGGTAGCCTATTATTAATTGGGCCAACTGGGCCCTTGAATCTGGGGTGTCCGTGGTTTCAGAACTGCACATGTGTTATTTCTTCCCTAAAAAGAAATGTGTTATCTCTTCCCTAAAAAATGCATCATCTCTTTCTAATAAAACGTGCGCGCAGAATCCTTGAGTTTGATGACAACAGACTCCACCACGTGATTTTGACCTTTCGCCGGGAGGCCGACGCGAAGTCAGGCGTGTCGATGCCATTTTCTCCCGTCCGGTGCGAGCGACGGGGCCATTGTTGGGCGACGCGAACGGGTGGTGACGGGGGATGCCAATGGTCACATATCAATTCGATTCCACTCGGCGCCGATTGAGGGAGTAATTCACCGACAAGGATTTAATGGCAATCGATGCCGAAACCACTCGCGCGCCTCCGATAATTGCAAAGGTCAGTTACCATGCGCTCCCATTTCTTCTTCCACTCCACGCAAGTTCATATATTTCCGTCATCAAAGGATTCTTCTCCTCCACGACCCCTTCCTCTTCGTCCACGACACAGGGATTAGGCCCGAGGGAGGGAGCGACCCTGCTGCTAGAGAGCACGACGTCGCCGCTGAGGAGGACAGCCACCACGACCATTCGCTTGCATCAGCTCCCCCTCCCACCAGCGAATTGATTGTCACACAATACTTGTCTCCGAGTCGAGGGCTTGCCGGAGTCGCGGCTCCACAGATTTTCTTTCCCACCAATTGCCCAGTGTTTCTACATCCAATTTGACTCGATGAAGCTTTTCTTTCTCGACATTTGAGCAGGTCCCCCAATCGTAGTGTTGAAGACTGGTTCTGGTGGGTTGATTTCATCTACGTTGCTGCTTTATCTTATCCTTACTATGTATTTTTTTTTCCTTCTCCATCCTCTCTTCCACTTAATTACGAATAAGCAATTTTTTTTCTTATTGCTGCTGTTTTTTCATGCTTCCAAATTGCTGCAGGTACGATAAAAAAGGATTAGTGTTGTTCTGGTAGTGCTGCAGTAGGTTGGATCAGGGAATTCCTAAAGCTCATGATTGCAATGGTTATAAGCAAAACGGTAGTGTAGGCGTACTCTCATATCTCATCTTATTATCTTAACATGCATGTATATGTGCCTATGATTTGTAAAACTTCACGTGCTCTTGTAGATAATAAAGGCTTGCTCTCATCAAAACACAACGACTAACTGCACTAGAAAACTAAATCATGTGGGTTACCATGTCCTCCTGATGTATGCACATGAATAATCGTAAGATTACCATCACGTCTATGGTTTCTCAAGTAAAGAGGTTGAAAATGTTTTATTCCATGTGTCAATTATTCTGTATAGTCTGGTTCTATAATATCTGACATCGTTATGTTTTTCCATGTGTCAATTATTCTGTACAGTCTGGTTCTATAATATCTGACATCGTTATGTTTTTCCATGTGTCAATTATTCTGTACAGTTTGGTTCTATAATATCTGACATCGTTATGTTTCTCCTGAAGACTAGAATATAGTGATATAGTAGAAGCCCATTAGAGCATCCTGTTGAAAATAGATCACATTCAATTATTTTTTAAATCTTAAACATGAACACGTTATTAGTTTAAACAAACAAGACAGTATTCAGATCTAACTATGTCTATTGCAAATTCTTTTGGCAAAAAATAAAATTTTATGTTGTAAAGCGGGATTTTTTAAAAATAAATTATTATGTTAGTGGATCATTTGTAAGTTCATATAAATATACTTTGCCACATCTATCAAGGAATTGTAATTTAATATGTTAAAACTCCACCATTTTTTCAGATAAGTATATGCTATTCTCAACTGAATGAGTCTTTACAACTAATGTTGATACTATGTTATCTGGGCTTTACACAGATTTTTAGCGTACTGGTTTTAATTAGTAGTTCTACTTGATGATATTCCTGCATGTTACCATTTCAAATTTGCCTTCATATTTCGTGTGATGCTTCTCAGAACTAAGCATGTACATGCATGATGTGTTTCTTCTGCTGGTACGATTGATGTGTATGCAGCTCTGAAAACTTCGATTTATTTTGAAATACTCTTATCTTTTGTTAAAATGCACGGGTCTGGCAACGCCCATCATCATTGATTATATATTGATGTTACCTTTTCCCACAATTCTCTATTTACATGAATGGACGAAAAAAATGCTTGAAGGCCATACCATTGGCTTGTCCGACTTTGTAAAACCATGCCATTGTTGTTGAGTTTCAGTTAGATCCTTATGTAATAATTCGTTCGTTTTAGATTGAATCCAACCACATTGAGGCACCACACGATCCATGACATGGATGGACCAGAGGGTCCCACTTTGATTCCAAGAACTATGACTATAAGGGCCATTTTTTTGGCAATTCTCCCAGAATTGACCCCCTCACCAGCTTCTTCCAGAATTGCCACTCCATCTTTTTTTATAATTCCTAGCTAATTAGACCTTAACTAGCTAGGAATTGTAAAAAAAAATATGGAGTGGCAATTCTGAAAGAAGCTGGGGAGAGGGTCAATTCTGGGAGAATTATCCAAAAAAACTGTCCCTAAGTCATCTTTCTACCAGTTTTGTTACATTAGCCATTGGAGAGAGAGAGGAGCTGATTGCAGGATACTAAAACCTTTGCTGGCTGCCAAAGCTCCCTCATCGCCATGCTGGACATTATCAACTTTTTTTAAAGGAAAGCCATTAATCACGTACCCATGTATATTATCCATATAATTTGGGTTATCTGGGAACAAAAAGGCACTTAGATATGGGTTATAAAGGTGGCATATTTTATCTAATATTCTTCTACCTTGCTGTGTAATTTATTCATGTATCATTTTGCTCTTTTGATAAGGATGGCGTCGGTGCTGGTTATACAATGGAGTGCTATTGGTTGGGGGCTTGGTTTGCTGCAGAAAAACCTTGCTATTCATGTGGAGCTTTCCAGCTATTCTTCCTCCTGTGTATTATTTCCTGTGTAACTATAGTTGTTGCCATCATTATGCTACTCCCTCCGTCTGTAAATACTTGTCGTAGAAATGAATGTATCTAGACTTATTTTAGTTCTAGATACAACCATTTTTATCTATTTCTTCAACAAGTATTTCCGGACGGGGGGGAGTATTATGTAAGAATTGAACACACAGAAAGGGTAAATTTAACCAAAAAGCAATTTGCTCTAAAATTTTGCTTCTTATCCACTAATGATCTGATAGAAATAAAACTAAAAAAATATAATCGTTTGCAGAGTGCATCATGCATGTGTTCCCTTTCTTACAGTAATAATACCAATTAAATTCTTTTATTTTTTTTGTAAACCGATTAGATTACTACTTTCAACATATTATGTATTCCCTGTATCGGTTTATCTAGAAAAAAAATCAATGTGCGCTACTTTGAAGAAACACTTCATTTAAATTTTATTTTCACATCATAAATGCCTAGCAATCTATTGTAAAAACGGACGGGCGCTGCAACGCGTGCCTTTCATGATCTAGTATATTAGAGAAGGAGAGGGAGTAAAGAGCCCCTACCACCAATGTCTTACGGGCGCCCCTAAAAAAAATCTCTGGTTTTTCTCAATCAAGGTCTAAGGCTGTAAGTAGCCCTGATAAATCTCGAAAAAAAATACCCCTCAAAAAAATCTCTGGGTTTTCTCAATCAAGCTCTGAGGCGGTAAATAGCCCGGATAAATCTAAAAAAAATACCCCTAAAAAAGAATCTCGAAAGAAAAAGTAGCCCAGATGTCCATAGTGTCAATGCCACACAGACCGGCGAGTGAGAGACGCCGACCAGCGGGCGATTGCAGCCTCAGGTCTCCGGTGGCAGGGACGCAGGCAATAGAGATACGAGAAACAATCAGGTTCTTTCAGACCCACGAGGACACATGCGCCGGCAAGATTTGTTCCCCGGCGCTCAGGTTCTTTATCGGTCACAAGCACACCTTCACCGACCTAAACAAACGCGCGCTTCGTCCGTTTTTTATCCGTTTGGGCCAGTCGCCCGCTCGTCATCCGCCTCGTTTTGTGTTTAGGTCGACCGTGCATCTAAAGCGCACACTCATTTCATGTATGCACCCAAAATTTTAAAAAGACCCGCGGTCATAGATCGTGCCAGCGGCCATGCCATCACCCAGAATTATGTCGACGCCATGTTAGCGGCCGGCATACATGTCAACCTCCAAAAAACCCATCACACAGTTCATGTTGATGCATTTGCCAGCGGCCGGCACACATGTCAGCACACAAAAAGGGGCGGGAGTTCGACCACGTCATCTAGGCCATGGTCATGTCAGCTGATATGTATTCAACGTACCTATAATTTATCAAGTATTCATGTTATGTTTACAATAATTTTATATGATTTTGGATGATTTGAATGGAATTAATCCGGACTGACACTGTTTTCAGTAGAATTACCGTGGTATTTTCTACGCAGAAATAAAAGTTTTCGGAATGGGATGAAAAATTACAGTATTTTTTTATGGACAAAAAGAGATCCCCAAAGCTTTGAGGAAGTGCTAGAAGAGCCATGAGTGCACGACAAACCTGCCCCCCCTCCCGAGCTTGTCTCTCCCTCGTGGCCCCCCTGGCGTGAATCCAACGTTGAAAAAACCTATAAATATAGAAAACCCCAAAAAGAAACCTAGATGAGTTGTTCGGCCGCCACAAGCCTCTGTACCGAAACGATCTCCACCGGAGCCCTATTTTGGCACCCTGCCGGAGGGGAAAATCATCACCGGAGGCCATCTTCATCACCCCGGCGATCTCCACGACGAGGAGGGAGTAGTTCACCCTCAGGGCTGAGGGTATGTACCAGTAGATATGTGTTTGATCTCTCTCTCTCTCTCATGTTCTTGATTTGGCACGATCTTGATGTACCATGAGCTTTGTTAATATAGTTGGATCATATAGTGTTTCTCCCTGTCTATCTTCTTGTGATGAATTGAGTTTTTACCTTTGAGGTTTCACTATTATCGGATTGAATACTTTTATGGATTTGAGAACACTTGATGTATGTCTTGCATGTGGATACCCATGGTGAGAACGGGGTGTTCTATTGATTCACTTGATATAGGTCTTGGTATTCAACTTGCGGATTATCGTGACATTGGGTAATCTATGCATAGGGGTTGATACACATTTTCGTCCTACTTTCTCCAGTAGAAACTTTGGGGGCACTCTTTGAAGTTCTTTGTGTTTGATTGAATATTATGAATATGAAGTTGTTTGACGTGTATCGAATAATCAACTCACAGATACTTGTGGTGACATTGGAGTATCTACGTGACATTAGAGTTGGTTGATGCGTATCATATGGTGTTATTTTAGTACGAACTCTAGGTTGTTTGTGACACTTATAGGGATCGCTCAATAGATTGATCGGAGAAGATAACTTTGAGGTGGTTCCGTACCCTACAACAATCTCATCTTATGTTCTTCACTAGATAAGAACTTTGGAGTGATTCTTTATCGCACGCTGAGGGATTGTTATATGATTCAATTATGCTAGTACTGTTGAGAGATTGCACTAGTGAAAGTATGAACCCTAGGCCTTATTTTTCAAGCATTGCAATACCATTTGTGCTCACTTTTATCACTTTCTACCTTGTTGTTTTTATATTTTCATATTACAAAAACCTATATCTACTATTCATACTACACTTGCATCACCATCTCTTCACCGAACTAGTGCACCTATACAGTTTGCCATTGTATTGGGTATATTGGGGACACAAAAGATTTCTTGTATTTGATTGTAGGGATGTGAGTTTTGCCCATGGGTATGGGTACACATGGGTACCGTACCCAAAAACAATGGGCATGGGCAAGACTTGAAGAGATTTTGTACCTGCGGGTAATCGGTATTGAAAGAACATGCGGTGCCCCCATGTTTGGTTTTGGTAATTGATGACAATCTCTATGGACTAATGGTTGTCTTGAGTTATATTTGAAGGATTTGTCCATAGTATTTTCTTGAAGTCCATGTGTTGGTTTCAAGGAATTTATGAGTTGACCAAGGTGCTATTAAGGAATTATCCAAAGATTGGTCATGCGAGTGTTGAGCTTATTGCAAGCATGTCTTGAAGAAGAAGGTTGTGTGATCATTCATGTTTACCTTCAATACATCATCCAAATGAAGAGAGTTGCAAAGATTTAAGGTTGATCAAGACTAAGTCAATAGTGAATCAAGTTGATTAACTCACAAAGCGTAGAAGATGTACCGAGAGGGATCAAGTGATCCCATGGTATGGTAAGCATTGTCCATTGCACTTTGTGTACTAACCCATGGTCTATGTGAGAGTTCTATGTGGGGTTAGGTACGTATCCATGGGCTTGCATCAAGAGGAAGATATCATACAACCCATGGAAAGGATGACATCAAGTGGTGATCGTCATCAAGATTGCCGTGTGCAAGTTCAAGTGGAGCATCACGAAGAGATCAAGTGCTTGAATCTTGCCATCCATTGTGGTGTCAATGGACTTGTGAAGATGAGCCGAAGAGTGGCTCACCCATAGTGGACTATGGGGGAGCAATCATCTAGTCTTCATCGAGCCAACGCAATCAAGAAAGGTGGTCCATCTTGAGGGAGTCAAGATCGTCATCATCTAGCTCAAGTGGACCATGTGCAAGGCAAAGGTTTGCCCTTGATAGGTTTTCTATTTTACCGGTCTCATGGTGGTAGTAGGGAGACCGGGTTATATGATCGTTTGCCGTACTATCAAGGGGGGCTCTCAAGTTGGTAGCTTGATCGTATCGTTAGTAGAGAGCTCAAACCCTTGCATCCTTGCATAATGTTTCTTGGTTCTTGTTTGGTTCTCTTTGTGAGTCTTATAGCTTATGGTCATCTTGATGACAAGCTTGAGTTCATCAAAAACGGAGTTCACATGTGTCTTCTATGATGTTTTCGGTGTTGGAGGTTTTACCAGTCTTTTTCGAGGAAGGGTTCTCACCATTTTCCTTTGGGCCTTTTCTCATTTGCTTCTTATTGGTATTTCTTTCAAGATTGTGTTAGCCCTTGTCGCTATCTTTTCAACAAACTTGGTTTTGTTGAATTCGGAGTCCGTTTGCAAAAGTTGTGGTTGTTTTGGTAAAGGCTGCAGCGGTACTACCGCGACTGGAGCGGATGTAATTTTTTACTACCGCTCCAGAGCAGTACTACCGCGGCTCCTGAGTGGTAGTACCGCTCCAGAGCAGTACTACCACGGCTCCTAAGCGGTTGTACCGCTCCGGACCAAAATCTCATGTTTTGCTCAGCGGAAGTAGGCACAGAAGTATTTTTTTAGTACCGCTCGCAAGCAGTAGTACCGCTACCATTTGCGGTAGTACCGTGAGGTCGAGCGGTAGTACCGTGAGGACGAGCGGTACTACCGCTCCGAAGGTTCTTTTGGCCTTTTTGCCTCCTCGCTGTTGTGTTTCGAAGGGGTATTACCGCCCTAGCGGTAGTACCGCTCCTTGGAGCGGTAGTACCACTCTGTGCGGGCTGTGAGCATAACGGTTGGATTCGGGAGCTCCTATAAAAGGGGGTCTTATTCCCCATTCAACCTTATCCTTTGAGCTCGTGTTCTTCCCCCATTGTTGACCTTCTTCGAGCTTGCTAACTCTCAATCCCTCCATGGATTCTTGCTAGTTTTTGAGGGAAAAGAGAGAGGAGATCTAGATCCACATTTCCACCAATCACTTTCTCCTCTATGTGAGGGGAACCCCTTGGATCTAGTTCTTGGAGTTCTTGGTGTTCTCCTTCTTGTTCTTCCTCTCATTTTCCTCCCTAGCATTAGTTGCTTCGGTGGGATTTGAGAGAGAAGGACTTGGGCACTCTGTGTGCCCTTGCCATTGCATTTGGTGCATCCGTTTGAGTTCTCCACGGTGATACGTGGAAGTTACAAGTTGAGAAGCTTATTACTCTTGGGTGCTTGGTGCCCTTGAGCTTGTTCCTCTTGGGTGCTTGGGTGCCCTAGACGGTTGGTGGTGTTCGGAGCTCAATCATTGTGGTGTAAAGCTCCGGGCAAGCGTCGGGGTCTCCAATTAGGTTATGGAGATCGTCCCGAGCAATTTGACGGGTTCCGGTGACCGCCCCCAAGGGTTGCCAAAGTGTACGGGTTCGGTGACCGCCCCCAAGGGTTGCCATTTGTACGGGTTCGGTGACCGCCCTCAAGGGTCCCTTAGTGGAATCACGGCATCTTGCATTGTGCGAGGGCGTGAGGAGATTACGGTGGACCTAGTGGCTTCTTGGGGAGCATTGTGCCTCCACACCGCTCCAAACGGAGATTAGCATCCGCAAGGGTGTGAACTTCGGGATACATCGTCGTCTCCGCGTGCCTCGGTTATCTCTTACCCGAGCCCTTTACTTATGCACTTTACTTTGTGATAGTCATATTGTTCTTGTCATATATCTTGCTATCACATAGTTGCTTATCTTGCTTAGCATAAGTTGTTGGTGCACATAGGTGAGCCTAGTTGTTGTAGGTTTTGTGCTTGACAAATTAACCGTTAGGTTTATTCCGCATTTGTTCAAGCCTAAACCGTAAATATTTTAAAACGCCTATTCACCCCCCCCCCTCTAGGCGACATCCATGATCTTTCAGGTATCCATACCCACAAATATATGGGTAGAGTATGGGAATGAAATTATGCACATGGGTAACCCAATGGATACCTAGAAAAAGTTAATAAATAAAAATAGGCTCCTATGACATGCAAGGTTAACTTCCAACTCCTAAGGCCCACCATAAGTCTCGTATTTGTTAAACTGACATTAGCTCATAGGCCTGTAAATAATCACCTGCTCGCCACGCCTCCTACGTCCTTGTGACTTGAAAAAGATGAAATCTCGAATCTTCGCTACCAGACTCATATCCAGCTATCAATCCAGCGATCCCCCATTCCCACCAGCACCTCCCATAGCGTCGGGATTCCACCAACCCCCCCCCCCCCCACATACTCCCTTGATGCCTCCAACAACCCACCCACCGGAGAAGACCGTGGCAGTGCCCTACTACTCTCCCATCATCACTTGAATGTTAAACTCATTTCTCTACATTTATAAAATTTAAATGCTATATATTGTACCCAGTTGATACCCATTGGGTATATGATACCCGATGGGTATGGGCATGGGTGGCAATTTATGCCCATGGGTATTGAAATGGGCGGGTATAGAAAATTTCTATGGGTATGGGTTTGGGCAGAAGGAGGTCGTACCCGCCCATACCCCTACACATTGCCATCACTGGTTGTTTGAGAGAGACCATCTTCATTCTATGCCTCCCACGGATTGATAAAACTTAGGTCATCCACTTGAGGGAAATTTGCTGCTGTCCTACAAAACTCTATGCTTGGAGGCCCAACACGAGTCTACAAGAATAAGTTGTGTAGTAGACATCACCAGCACACATGTCGGCATACAAAAAAAGGATGGCGCTCTCTGCCATAGATCAATCGTCATCGGACTTGAGCATATCGGCCCTCATCTTCTTGAACCATGGCCTCTTCCTCGGTGACACTGTGCTCAATTCCACCTTCATGATCTCCAACTCTGTCATCATGATAGCGAGCGCCACCCCTTGGTCTTGGCATTGTCGGTCTCGATCTCGAGCATCTTCGCTTGCTTCTTCGCCTCTAGCTCGAGCATCTTGGCTTGCTTCTCTGCATCGAGTTCAAGCCTCCTCTTTTGGATCTCCATGAGGGCGTTCATTTGCTCTTCTTTGTCTTGCCAGCACTTCTTGTTGGGGAATGTAGCAGAAATTCAAAATTTTCTACGCATCACCAAGATCAATCTATGGAGTGACTACCAACGAGAGAGAGGGGAGTGAGAACATCTTCATACCCTTGAAGATCTCTAAGCAGAAGCGTTACAAGAACGCAGATGATGGAGTCGTACTCGCGGCGATTCAAATCGCGGAAGATCCGATCTAGCGCCGAACGGACGGAGCCTCCGCGTTCAACACACGTACAGCCAGGGGACGTCTCCTCCTTCTTGATCCAGCAAGGGGAGAGGATAAGTTGAGGGAGAACTCCGACAGCACGACGGCGTGGTGGTGGTGGAGCTCGTGGTTCTCCGGCAGAGCTTTGCTAAGCACTACAGAGGAGGAGGAAGTGTTGGAGGAGGGAGGGGCTGCGCCAGGGGAAGGGTGTGGCTGCCCTCCCACCCCCTCACTATATATAGGGGGAAGGGGAGAGGGGGCCGTCCCCTCTAGATGGATCTAGAGGAGGGGGCGGCGGCCAGGGGAAACCCTAGATGGGTTTGGGCACCCCCACCCCCTAGGAAACTTGCCTCCCAAGCCGGGAGGGGAGGCTGCCCTAGGGGTGGTGCCCCTACCTCTCCAGGTTACGTGAGATGGGGTGCGAGGGGCGCTCAGCCCCTTAGTGGGCTGATGTGCCCCCTCACCTTGGCCCATAAGGCCCCCCAACACTTGTCGGGGCCTCCGAAACCCCTTTCGAACACGCTAGTCATCACCTGGTACCCCCGGAACAATTCCTGACTCCAATACCTTTCGTCCAATATACTGATCTTCACCTCCGAACCATTCTGGAGCTCCTCATCACGTCCGGGATCTCATCCGGGACTCCGAACAACCTTCGGTAATCACATACTATTTCCCATAACAACTCTAGCGTCACCGAACCTTAAGTGTGTAGACCCTACGGGTTCGGGAACCATGCAGACATGACCGAGACGTTCTCCGGCCAATAACCAACAATGGGATCTGGATACCCATGTTGGCTCCCACATGTTCCACGATGATCTCATCGGATGAACCACAATTTCGAGGATTCAAGCAATCCCGTATACAATTCCCTTTGTCAATCGGTGCGTTACTTGCCCGAGATTCGATCGTCGGTATCCCAATACCTCGTTCAATCTTGTTACCGGCAAGTCACTTTACTCGTTCTATAATGCATGATCCCGTGACTAACTACTTAGTCACATTGAGCTCATTATGATGATGCATTACCGAGTGGGCCCAAAGATACCTCTCCGTCATACGGAGTGACAAATCTCAGTCTCAATTCGTGCCATCCTAACAGACACTTTCGGAGATACCTGTAGTGCACCTTTATAGCCACCCAGTTATGTTGTGACGTTTGGTACACCCAAAGCATTCCTACGGTATCCAGGAGTTGCACAATCTCATGGTCTAAGGAAATGATATTTGACATTAGAAAAGCTATTAGCAAACGTACTACACAATCTTGTGCTATGCCTAGGATTGGGTCTTGTCCATCACATCATTCTCCTAATGATGTGATCCCGTTATCAATGACATCCAATGTCCATGGTCAGGAAACCATAACCATCTATTGATCAACGAGCTAGTCAACTAGAGGCTCACTAGGGACATGTTGTGGTCTATGTATTCACACATGTATTACGATTTCCAGTTAATACAATTATAGCATGAACAATAGACAATTATCATGAACAAGGAAATATAATAATAACCATTTTATTATTGCCTCTAGGGCATATTTCCAACACTTCTCCTCCCTTGTGTCCTTCTTGCTCATCACGCCCTCCAAAGCGACATTCAAGACAATCGACGCCGCATCGCGCTTGTCCTCCTTCTTGGAGTTGGTCTTCCCCCACGACCGTGGCTTCTCGCCCTCCCCATGCTCCTCCATGGCTTCCTCCCCCCACACGCCTTGGCGGCGGCATATTGCGCCTTGAACTTCTCCTCCCCGTTGATGACCATCCAACAAATGGGAGAGGTTGAAGGACTTGCCGTCATGTTGGGCCTTGAATGCCTCCAAAGCTTGGAATGCCTACAAATGAATAGCATGCAAGCATATGGGCAAATGGACATGCAAGCACAACGGAAATAGATACGAAGAGTGGCACATGTATACCATATTCTTAAGGCCAAGGCTACTCACAGGACATGCTTGGATGCTCTCAAGGGTTGCACAAAACTTGTTGCATTATTGTTGTATCACCCTCCATCATTTCGAGAGAGACACCCACCTGTGCTTGCTCTTCATTTGGTAGGGCACGCACTTCTTGCATTCATGGTACTCACGATGAACATGAAGTCAAATGTAGAGGCTTTTCTCTCGGCATTGACCTGGGGGTCTTGTCCAATGTTGCTCCAACACTCACAAAGGAGTTTGTCCCCCTGTTGCATGTATGCCTTTGTCCGCTTGCTTTTGTGCTTCTTATTTGCGCCGGCTTCGTGGCGAGCTTGTCCTCAAACAAAGGCTCCCCGTCGATTCCACTTCATCCTCTTCCTCAAGGCCGTAGTCCTCCAGGAATTCATGGTCGAGTGCGAAAGTGCTGCCCATGCTGACCTGGTCTTACATGAAGGAGTCATCCATGCCAGCTTGATCAAAGGTGGCGGGCTTGAAGGGTGGTTGGTCGTCTTGGCTTTGGGTCTCGTCGGGATCGAAGGCAGCTGCCCTGCACCACCCGCGGAGGCAGCGGCTCCCGCACCGCCTTTGAAGAATGATGTACTCGATGATGAAATGGCTGGTCCTCTCGTCGTCACCGATGGCCGGCATTCTGTCAAACAGGTTGCGGGCATTGGGAAGCTTGTCGGCTGTCATCTCTCGCGGGCGTTTCCTCGCCCCTCTGGAGGATGATCCACCGGCCACCGGTGTGGCATTGAGGTCGATGGCCATGGCCATGGACGTGGATGGTGCCACCACGCTCACCTCCGACGAGCATTCTCCGGAGAAGCGGGAAACATGCGGATAGACATGGAAGCCGGGAATCGGCTACGTGGCAGACACGCACGGCGACTCTGGCAGTACCACCCGAGGAAATGCCGATTAGCCCGTGCTGGCCGCGATTCACGGCAGCGCTGACGAACATGTGATGACCATGGCTTAACCCTAGGTACAACATGGCCTCTCTCGTTGCCGCAGCGACTCGGGCATTGGTTTCCTCCTGCTATGCGGCGACGGAGAGGGCAGCGGCGGCGACAGCTTCAAGCTTTGTGTCCTGACCGTGCCTCCGACCCTTCCTCTTGGCCAACTGCACGGCCCGCTGCTCCGACGTCAATTGCTTCTTCTTGGGCGGCGCCGCAGTCTTGCGGGGCGCGCAGGGCTTGGCTTTGGCGGAGGCGACGGTGGTGAGGCCGAAGGAGGCGAGGCCGGTGGCGGCGTCGAGGGTCGGCACGTCGTCAACATGGCAATGGGTACCCGCTACCCGCGAACCCGACGGGTAAAAAACCTATTAGGGTAAGGGTTTGGGAAAAATAATTACTCATGGGTTTATAAATGGGAAAAAGTTATACCCATCGGTAAGCCGTGTACGGGTATGGGAATGCAATACCCATACCAGTGTACCCGCATACCCATATTCTTATTTGTGTCATGAACTAATTTGTCATTTCTATGTTGAACATATTTGTGGTCTCTAACTTATTTGTTTGTTGAATTTATTTGTGTGTCGAACTTTAAGTGGCTGAAATGACTCCGTGTGTGCTGAAATGCTGAAATGTGACATGTCGATGTGTTGCAATATATCTGCTAAAATGTTGTAATGTTGTGTATATGTGGTGAAATGCTGAAATATATATGTTCAAATGTTGATATATATGTGTTCAAATGTTGAAATGTGCTATATATGTGTTGAAATGTTGAAACGTTGTGTTTTACATACTGAAATGCTGAAATTATACATGGCACAATGTGAATTGAAAGACGACCGAGACAGGTATTTTTACCCGCGGGTATTACCCACACCCGGCCGGGCACGGGTATGGGAACAAAATGAAACCCGAGGTGCGGGTATGGGTTTGGGCAAAAATTAATGGGACGGGTGCAGGTTTGGGTGAGCATTACCCGCACCTGAACCCTGCGGGTGCCATGTTGAGCACGTTGTCCATGACGAGCGGGCGGGAATATTTTGGGAAGTGAGGGAAAATGGTGATGGTCGTGCCTTCGACTGGTGGGATGGGGGGGGGGGGTACATAGGCGTTGCGCGCGTCCATTTCGTGTCTGCGCCGACGCAAATGAGGCCCAAATTTGGGCCGGGAATGGGTCAGCAGGCGAACAAAAAGCAAAACACGCGTCCATTTTGGTCGACGTGTTGGACCAACTTTTGTGTTCTTTTTGACCCAAACGAACACAGGCGGACGAAATGAGTCGGCGCGTTGGAGTTGCTCTTACCAGCTAAGCATCGAGCCACAGTGTGGCGGCCATTGATGCGGCAGGCGGCGGCACTCCGGTGGCCGTCGATAGGCTTCCACGTGTCAACATGGCAATGGGTACCCGCTACCTGCGAACCCGACGGGTAAAAACCTTATTAGAGGAAGGGTTTGGGAAAAATAATTACCCGTGGGTTTATAAATGGGGAAAAGTTATACCCATCAGGTAATCTGGGTATGGGAAGGCAATGCCCATACCCGCATACTCGTATGCTTATTTGTGTCATGAACCAATTTGTCATTTCTACGTTGAACCTATTTGTGGTCTCTAACATGTTAGTTGATTTATTTGTGTGTCGAATTTTAAGTTGCTGAAATGACCAAGTGTGTGTGCTAAAATGCTGAAATGTGACATGTTTATGTGTTGCAATATATGCGCTAAAATGTTGTAATGTTGTGTATATGTGGTGAAATGCTGAAATATATATATGTTCAACTGTTGAAATGCTGAAATGTGGTATATATGTGTTGAAATGCTGAAATGTTGTGTTTTACATAAATTATACATGGCAAAAGATGAACTGAAAGATGTCGAGATGGCTATTTTTACCCGCAGGTATTACCCGCACCCTGCCGGGTACGGTATGGAAAAATATGAAACCCGCAGTGCGTGTACGTTTGGGCAAAAAATATTGGGACGGGTGCGGGTTTGGGCGAGCATTACCCCCACCCGAACCCTGCGGGTGCCATGTTGAGACCACGTGAAACATGATGCTGTACCACACACGAGTATACATATAACACTGATAGCAGCTAGTGCAGGATACAAACAGGTCAAACAGGCGATACATTCTGACGGTGTGCACAAGAGTACATGAACAGTATAAAACTTAACAGTGCAATCAGACATTCACGAACAGTATAAAACTTAACAGTGCAATCAGACATTGTCCATATAGAAACAAACGGCAAAAAAGATGGGAAGGAGTATCTCTAAGAGTATCAGGGCAGCAGGTGAAAGCAAGTCATGGCGTTGGCGCTAGAAACACGAATCATGGTCTGAAATCGACACAGGAGATGTGGCGTCGACTCCCCTACTGCATGGCCTCCTCGATCGCCTGCTCCTCCTGTGGCGGCTCCTCTGAGGCCTTGGTCCACAGCGACTCCCACTGCCCGTCCGACGATTCCTTCCACAGAGTTATGTCGCCCTCGCCGGCAGCCACAGACAGTATGTTTCCCGTCAGGGACCAGGACACCCTCCACACCGGAGCCTCGAAGTCGCGCATGAGCTTTCCTTCCCACTTGCCTCCTCCTTTGCCACTGGTCCAGATGACAACCTTGCCGTCTTGGGAAGCGCTGGCGATGGTTGACTTTGCCAGGCCCAGGACCGGTGCCCATGAGACGTCTCTCACACACTCTTTGTGCATGTCAGAGACCAAAGCACTCTCCAGCTTCCAGCCACCATTGACAAACTCCCACACCTTGACGACACAGTCAAAGCCACCAGACACGATCTTGTGGACGAGCTGATCTGAGCCAACCATGGACCCAAGTGCTGCTGCTGGAGCCCAGGAGACTGCTGTCACGCCAACAGGGTGTGCCCGCTCAATGGTTGCAGCATCACATCCTCCTGTATCAAGCCGCATGGAGATGACAGAGATGGTGCCATCAGAAGACCCACAGGCAAGGCAAAGGCCAAGTTCATATGGAGCCCAAGCAATGGAGTTAACTGAGGCCTTGTGGTTGTCAAACACATGGAGCTGAGACCATTGCCCAGTGGCAGCCTCCTTCCAGACTATCACACGGCCATCATAGCCGCAGGATGCGAGAATGGAACCATACTTGGGATGGGCCCATCCGACACGCCACACAGGACCATAGTGGCCAGTGAGGGTCGCAACGAGCTGGGACGGGGCAGATGCACCCCCAATGTTGGTGATCTTCACAGTGGAGTCAGAGGAGGCTGTGGCAAGGCGCTTCCCATAGTAGTCAATGGCAGAATCGTGAACCATGTCCTTGTGGTCTAGCTCTATCTTCTTCGACGACATGTTGGCGCCAACCTGAACTTTGATCCTACATATAATTAAAAATGAAGTGATGAGCTCGATTCAGGAAAACAGACCTGATAGTGCTATTAATTTGTACAGAGACGAACTCAATCCAAGTTGCACATGAAACAGTTAACAGGGTAACTAAACTGCAGAGAAAGGCATGTGCTTTCCCCAGCCTCGCCCTTGTTGCAATAAACAACAGGGAGAAAAGCAACAACTCACTTTCCCACAAACCCATAATGTGTAGTGTCTGCTATTACAACAGACATCAGTTGGATGGAAGAAAGGAAAAAACATCAGACTTACTAGTGTGGCAAAATTTGTACCCTAGACATAGGATTGCTAATAACCTACTGGTGCTTGAAAACTCCCAGCATTATCCTGCAACTTGCTGGATCAGATATACCCTCCCTCTATCTAATGTTTCAGAAAATTCTCCTTGAATCTAGTCATGGCAAAGATAAGGGGTCTAAAGACTTGCACAACCAAAATACAGAGGCAGTACTGAACATATACTGAACCAATATGAATGAGGCAGCAGCAACTACAGTACAAACTTCAGATCTACTCAATGGACACTGGAATTACCAAACACCGGTGGTCTAAGGTTTTTCAGAAAATAAAAGCGTAGGCAGAATCCGCCCGGATCAGGGCCTGCTCTACATCGAACGCCGGATCTGGCGAACTCCCTGGATCATCATCTTTCGCATGCCCCTGGATCATCCTAGCGCCACCCAGGGGCAGATCTAGATGGTGTGGCGGGTGTGCACCGGCAAACCGAGAAATTGTGCAGGTCCTCTCCCTACCCTAGTGGAATTGATTGATTTGGAAACAAAGAGGGTTGATGCTGCGGTGATGAAAACAACCTAGCTGCTCATACCTCGGAGGAAGGAAGGAGACCCGATGGCCAGGATCTCCCGGTGGCGGGGAAGAAGGGGAACGGCGGTGGCGGTGGCGGTGGCGGCGGCAAAGCGCGTCTCCGGGAGGCGGGAGGAGGGGGGCGGATCGAGGCGCCGGCGGTGACGCTAAGGCGGCACAGCGGCAGTTGAAGGTAGATCCGCCGCGTTGGAACTTGGAAGCGAAGGTCAGGACGCGGGGGTTCGGAAGGGGAGAGAAAACGTACCACACGGTAAAGAGGTGCGAGTTTGGCTCCGGATAACTGATTACTTAGCTGGGAGTTTTCATTGCTTTTAGGGGTGTATATGTAAAATTAGTTAATTGTTTTTTTTTGCCCGGGATGTAAAATAACTTCTTAACGTCCAGATGCAATTTCTTCGAGGTAAATACATTAGGAGCCATACAACTTGCACGCGACGGCCAGTTTGATGCATAAACTTATAAAATATACGATTACAGTCATCAAACTTGCATCAACATGCAAATATGGTTACATTTTTCATACACAGGCGTATTCACTGTCTGGATGGTATGCCAGGGCCACTATCATTGGCTAGTAGCGGTGCATGTGATTTTCTTGCAGAAGCATCACCTGATTTTTGTTAATTAGGTAGGAAGTGCAGCTTGCCGCACCCGGCAGCCGGGTATACTCATATCCAATCCGGTAATAGAGTCATTAAAGCATTGTAAATATAAAAAATAGCATAATGTAATTATTTTTATCAATCTAATATATTAAGTTTATATTAGAAGCATTGCATCGATACATACACATCTAGTACATAGCAATTGGTCCAGGAAACAATAAGAGGCTTCAGTCCAAAAGCAACTACACATATTTAGTACATTGCAGTTGGTCTAGACAACTACAAAAGGCTATAGTCCAAAAGCAAGCCAAGATAATCCATCGTAACATAACAAATACAATAAACCAGGTCGTGGCATGTCTTGATCAAGAGATATGCAATGCGAGATAATAAACCTACTTAGTTAGGCTATAGCCTAATACTTGATAGCTCTACCGGGTTGTCTCCTTGATTAAATCCTTACACATCATGACCTTTGCGCTTTCGTGCCTCTTCAACAGACATTTTGACATATCACTAGTGCAGGATGCTGCTAACGCGACACTACGATTGGAGTCTCTTCGAGAAACTATGTGCGATGCAATAATCGCAAACGGTGGTGTCAGAGAACCGTCAAAAATGTCCAAACCGTTTGCGATGACGGATGCATCAAACACGGTTCAGATTTTAGTTGCATGTGTGATGCAGGGCATACGGTTCAGTTCAATTAACTATTTGCGATGAGGAGTAACATAAGAAACGGGCCGCCAGATGAATGCGTGTGCGATACACATCATATGGTTCATTAGGATGAACTGTTTGTGATTAGGGACACAAAAAAACGGTCAGGCAGATCAAGGTGTGTGCGATATATAGCATGCGGTTCACTCGGATGAACTATTTGTGTTGAGACAAGCGAACATAAACGGTTCAATATAACAAGATGTGTGTGATACGCGGCAAACATGCCTGTAATCAGAAATGTGTGCGAAAACCGATAATAACACAGACGATTGCTTCTAATAAGACGTATGTGATATGCTTTGTCTACACAACATGTATTGGCCATTAAGGGGTGGGCGGTCATTTGGATACGCCATAAGGATGCGAAGAGACATCCTACATCAACAAACTCTAGCTGTTCCACCAGTAGCTCATGTAACTGAACTCTCAAGTTAAGTGTGCTCAGACTGGAGCAGCCATCAGATGGGTGACTGGATGGGAAGTTGTGTTGATGTTAAATTAACTGATAGGATGGGTCTTTTCTGTCAAATGACTGAAATGACCCATTCTTTTAGCTAATTTAACCTCGAGGTCCTTGTTTTTTATTTTTATTTTATTTTTTAACATATGTTAAAAAGGTCTACCGCATTACTTTTTGACAATGTGTATACGTGGCATACAGTTGATTCACCCGACCTGTTTGTGATCGAATAAGCCGTGTGTATTGTGGGCAAACACTTGCTAGTGTACAATTGTCTGCGATTGATGAATTCATCACCGACGGGTTCCCTAGTGTGGTCCGTGTTCATCTCATCATGTGTACGTGTCCTTTCGTCCTTCTCTCGCACGTCTTGTCACCCCGCTGCCGCAGATGTTCGAGCGCAAGCTTGAGCAGCGCGCGGGGGCGTTCTTTTGGCCAAACGGTGCTGAGCCCGTTCCCGCGCAACCATGCAGGTTCCCGCGCAAGCTTCCCGCCCGACTCGGCAAAATTCCCCAAAATCCCAATGCTTATCAACCTACTATATAAACCCTCACGGCCGGCGAGTCATGCGTCGCATTTTTCCCTCCCTCCCTGTAGGTTATCTCATCTGCTTCTCCCAAAATCGTCAATGGCACCGGACCGTCGTCGTTGCTCAGCCACTCCGCCGTCATCAGAGCACAACTTCAGCTGGGAGGCTACACCGCAGCGGCGGGCCAGTCCCCGGCATAGTATAGTGCGCGCGACGTCCCAGTTGGGTGTGCGCGGAACATGCACCACACGCTCGGCCGCCGGTGCCCGTCAGCAGCTGTTGCCGGCCGCCGTTGTCGCCACAGCTCCGTCAAAAGCCAGGGCCATCACCTGCTCTGCCACCGTGGCCATCATTGTCAGTGTCAAAACCAGCGGATCTCGGGTAGGGGGTCCCGAACTGTGCGCCTAAGGCTAATGGTAATAGGAGGCGGGGGACACGATGTTTACCCAGGTTCGGACCCTCTCGATGGAGGTAATACCCTACTTCCAGCTTGATTGATCTTGATGATATGAGTATTACAAGAGTGAATCTACCATGAGATCGTAGAGGCTAACCCTAGAAGCTAGCCTATGATTATGATTGTTGTAGTCCTACGGACTAAACCCTCGGGTTTATATAGACACCGGAGGAGGTTAGGGTTACATTAGGTCGGTTATAGAGAAGGGAATCTACATATCCGAATCTCCAAGCTTGCCTTCCACGCAAAGGAGAGTCCCACCCGGACACGGGACGAAGTCTTCAATCTTGTATCTTCATAGTCCAACAGTCTGGCATAAGCATATAGTCCGGTTGTCTGAGGACCCCCAAATCCAGGACTCCCTCAGTAGCCCCTAAACCAGGCTTCAATGACGATGAGTCCGGCGCGCAGATTGTCTTCGGCATTGCAAGGCGGGTTCCTTCTCTGAATACTCCAAGGTAGATTTTGAACACAAGAATCGTGTCCGGCTCTGCAAAACAATTTCCACATACCACCATAGAGAATACAATATTCCACGAGTCTAATCTGCTAACAGCTTCTTTATGGCGTGACACCACGCTGTGGCCCGGTTATTTATTCAAACCGTTTTTCCAACCTGCCACCACACGTCCTGCGAGGCGGTTTTATTGGCACGTCTTGTCGAAGCAGAGATCGTGTCCCCTCATCATGGGATTCTCATAAATATCGGCGTGGGTAACCCAGCCGTTCCATTAGTATTACTCCTTGAATTAGGCAAATTCCAAATGACCGCGCGGAGGACGCTTGACATTCAACCCCTTTATAAAGAGGTCAAGACATATCCTTTTCTTTCCACGCTCAATCCTTCCCCTCCCCTACCTCGAGTTCCAACACCCAAGGTTCAGCCCAAGCACTCCGGACCTTCAACCATGTCCGGGTCCAACCTTCAAGGCCGGTGGATGGCCTCTTTCGTCACCGAAGAGGACATCAAAAAGCTTAGGGAGGCTAGGTACTTGACCGCCGAAATCCTTCACAGGCTTCCTGCTCAAGGGCAGGTTATCCCTACTCCCGAACCCAACGAGAGTGTCGTATTCGTTTCCCACTTCCTCTGAGGGCTAGGCTTCGGTATTCACCCCTTTGTTAGAGGGCTCATGTTCTATTATGGGCTAGATTTCCATGATCTTGCTCCCATGTCCCCTCATCACGGGATTCTCATAAATATCGGCGTGGGTAACCCAGCCGTTCCATTAGTATTACTCCTTGAATTAGGCAAATTCCAAACGACCGCGCGGAGGACACTTGACATTCATCCCCTTTATAAAGAGGTCAAGACATATCCTTTTCTTTCCACGCTCAATCCTCCCCCTCCCCTACCTCGAGTTCCAACACCCAAGGTTCAGCCCAAGCACTCCGGACCTTCAACCATGTCCGGGTCCAACCTTCAAGGCCGGTGGATGGCCTCTTCCATCACCGAAGAGGACATCAAAAAGCTTAGGGAGGCTAGGTACCTGACCGCCGAAATCCTTCACAGGCTTCCTGCTCAAGGGCAGGTTATCCCTACTCCCGAACCCAACGAGAGTGTCGTATTCGTTTCCCACTTCCTCCGAGGGCTAGGCTTCGGTATTCACCCCTTTGTTAGAGGGCTCATGTTCTATTATGGGCTAGATTTCCATGATCTTGCTCCCGATTCTTTCTTCCACATCTCAACGTTTATCATTGTGTGTGAGGCCTTCCTCCGCATTACCCCACACTTCGGCTTATGGATCAAGACCTTCAATGTGAAGCTGAAGATGATCGATGGGCGACATGCGGAGTGCGGAGGCGCTGTAATAAGCAAAGGTGTCGATGTTGTATGGCCAAAGGGCTCTTTCCCGGAAGTTTCTGACCTATGGCGGCGAGAGTGGTTTTATATCACCGCGCCCCGAGGGGGGAAGTGGGCGGCCGCCCCGGCCTTCCGCTCTGCCCCTCCGCCACAGCTTGCATCATGGGTCAACAAGGGGCTGGACTAGGGATCGGTCAATGACGTGAATCTCCTCAAGAAGGATATTAGTCTTGTCAAAGTAATTCAAGTAATGCTAGTTCGTCCGGTCCTGCCATGCCAACGTCGATCTCTCCGTATGTGGGAGTTCAACTCGGAAGGACCGTGAACCATTCAACACTTCTTCGGCGTGACGCTCGAAGGGATGTATCGATTATTCTTCGGATCATGAATAAAGTGTCCGGACACAACAGAGGATGCGGGCCTCAACTGCTACCATCCAGGTACCCAAGTAAGTAACTCCGTGACCGATCATGCTGTCATTATACTTGCCACAACATTATTCTTAAAAACCACCCTCGGCCAGGACTAGTTAAGAAAGACAGAGAGGATCAGATGTTCGGCCCCTCTTCCCAAAGATTCGCCGGATCCTGTACTAACCAGGATGCTGGCTTGCGCACCTTATCAAGTGCCATCAGGGGAGGACAAGGAGAGGAATGTGGAAGCCAAAAGCGGACTTCATACTGGAGGTACGTCACGCATCCTAACTGGGGAAATTGGTACCCTCGCGTCGGAGGGTAAATAAGGAGGAGATTCTAGCATCCCTTCTTCCCACGAAAAGAAAAGGACCACCCTCGAAGATTTGGAAGCAGAGGTCTCCAAACGAGGGAAGAAATCTGCATCAGGGGGCCCTGCCCAAGAGGGCAATCTTACTGTACAGCGCCCACAAGGGGGCCAGCCGTCAACCGAGCCTTAAGTGAACAAATGTACTTAGTAAGCATACGCCATTCTTTTCTTAAGAATGACAATCAAGACGTATGTTTTGCAGTTTGGCCTATAACCTCCCTCAACAATCTTCGTCTTCGGGGGATCTTCTTCCGGAGATGACGGAGAGCGAGACGCCTCCTCCTACTTCTCCACCTCATAAGGCGGACGACCCTGAGATGTCGTCCCGGAGGATCTCTCCCGATCCGCAAAGGCCAGAAGGTGTCTCTTAGGCCGCCCGAAGTCCGGGGGGTTCGGCTCCTAGAGAGACCAATAGAAGAAGCCCCGGACTGTCCGACATGCATCCGGACACGTTGACAGGCCTTCTGTGGCAAGCGCCCATCTCAGAGGCACATCGTACCTTAATGGGTACGGTTGTTGAGAGGATTTCATCCGCAAAAAGCGGGTTGAATGAAGCTTTTACGAGCCTGCTAAGAGGCTTTAAGGTGCGTAATATAAAAAAAATTGATTGTACCATAAACGCAAAGTGCGCTGTGTATAGATAATAGCCCCTGAGACTCTGGTTGCCACCCAAACGGGGCGATTAGAGGATCAAAAATAGAAGTAATCTCAGGTAATGAGTTTGCCAATTTCGTAAACAGGCGGCTACAGCCCCGGCTGCTACTCGAGCTACTGAATTTGCCGAACTAAAGCGGCAACTTGATTTGGCGGATGAGGACATCACGCTTGTTAACAAGCGGCTTGACGAGGCACAAGGTATGTATATTTGGGCGGCAGCAAATATTAATGAGAGCATGATGCTAGGACTTAAAATATGCCTTGACTGCAGATGGTGCTGCCGCCGTGGAAACCCTTCGGGCTGAGCTTGCCCGGGTCAAGGAGCAAGCCAGGAGAAGCAATGCGGCTGCCGAGAAGGCAGCTAGTGAATTGAAAGCCGAATAGGCTGCCCATCGCTGGAGTGAGGATAGAATGGCCAAGATGGCCCTAGAGCTATAGGAGGCTGCTAACCGATATGAGCTTCTCAAAAAAGAGAATTGAGTAAAAACGGCTGACCTTGAGAAGGCCTTGCAAGCAGCAAAGGAAACTCGATCTGAGATCAGAGCGGCTCGGGAGGAGCTCCGGCAAGCCGGTGAGATCGTGGGTGGGAAGCCCTTTTTACTGCGAACTAAATTCGACGATCCGAAGTATGCCCCTCTTGATCAATTGTGGAGTTCTCCCGATGCATACTTAGATTTGTCAAAGAGTTTTGTCGATGCGACACAGTATTTCCAAGATCAAGAAGATCATGAAACGGAAAGGTTGTTCTGGTCGCAGTTCAGTACTCCGAGGCGTCCGCTACTGTTGTACGAGCTAATGGCCGAATGGGCCGAGCTCCATAGGTTATCTGGGCTTGCCATGAGGGCTGTCGTGGATCACCTGTGGACGAAGGAACCAAGTCCGGATAGTTATTTTGGGTTGGTGCAATGATTTCTTCGTGTTGTGCCGCATATCGACGCTGTCAAGAGGCGGCGTGCATTGAGGGTGCGCGGATGGCTCTTGCCCATGTTAAGAAATATTGGGCGAAAATGGAGGCCACTCATATTGCAACCAGGGGTCCGCCCGGGGGCCAGGACTCGCCCGAGCACTATTTTGAAGAAGCCTTAGAAGGTGCCCGTTTAATAGAGGCTCAGTGCTCAAAGAATACCATGTTCGAGTAACATGTATTTTGATTGTAAGAACAATGCTTTTGATAATAAAGGCTATATTTATACTTTTGCCCGTAAAGTATTGTAGTGCCTCCTGTGTGGCTATTTTATGTATATATGTATATAACCTAAAAGTTTGTAGTCGTAGGCTTCAGCCCCCTCGCGTATAACGCGGGGGTGTTTGGAAAAGCACGTAATCACACTTGATCCAACGTCTTGGTCCGTTAAGGAGGTGATAGTGCGGGGAACGAGGCAATCGGACTATATAGCTTTAACACTTTCACTTAGCCATAGGAGTTTGACAGTGGGGCTACTATATAGCCCCTGGTATGCCCGCATTTATCCGAAAATGATGCGTGTACATACGTGACCGAGAAACCGGTCCTTCGTTAAGGCGGAGGAATCGCCAAGATTCTGCTAAGTCATCGAGTGGTTGACTAGTCTCTCGCTGTATCATGACAGTCAGTTTTCGGCTTTCTCTACTGAGGTGCTCATCCGGATGAACCAGGGCACAATCGCAGTAGTTCTCCTTTGGCTGCCTTAGCCGATAAAATGGGATGTAAGGTAGCAAAACCCAGGAGCCGGGCAAACCCAACATTTGACCAAAGACATGATTTGGAGCTGATGCATATAAGGCCAAACTCGCGACGCCGAACACTCCCGAAGGTATTTGGACTTTTACAACATATACTGGGCTGAATACAGCCCTCGATAATGAGCCCTGAATTTCAAGGTACGAACATCGATCTAGCGTGACGAAGGAGCGCCTGTGGTGAGAGCATAGATCTCAAAAACACACTAGTTGCTGCCTCTGTAACTTTTATTTTAGTGTGGCGAATGATAAGTTTGCCAATAATGCCGGTATCCCTCTCGGTTATTTTAAATGTTAGGAGGGTATGAGCCAACAAAAGATAATAAAAGGGTTTACACAGGGTCTTAATCTAAAAAAGAAACCTTTTAACGGGGCCCTGCTGCACGTCTGCGCCTTTGTCTCCGTTGTGCCGTATCCTTGAAGGATGTAGTGATACGTCTCCAACGTATCTATAATTTATGAAGCATTCATGCTATTATATTACTTGTTTCGAATGATTATGGGCTTTATTATACACTTTTATATTATTTTTGGGACTAACCTATTAACCGGAGGCCCAACCCATATTGTTGTTTTCTTTCCTATTTTAGTGTTTCAAAGAAAAGGAATATCAAACGGAGTCCAAACTGAATGAAACCTTCGGGAAAGTTATTTTTGGAACGGATGTGATCCAGGAGACTTGGAGTTGAAGTCAAGGAAGCTTCGAGGTTGCCATGAGGGTGGGGGCGCCTCGAGTGTCCCCTGACCGACTTCTTTTGCCTATATAAGTCCATATACCCTAAAACCTTCGAAGACGAAGATAGATCAGGAGTTCCGCCACTGCAAGCCTCTGTAGCCACCAAAAACCAATCGGGACCTTGTTCCGGCACCCTGCCGGAGGGGGGATCCCTCACTGGCGGCCATCTTCATCATCCCGGCGCTCTCCATGACGAGGAGGGAGTAGTTCACCCTCGAGGCTGAGGGTATGTACCATTAGCTATGTGTTTGATCTCTCTCTCTCTCTCTCTCTCTTGTGTTCTTGAGGTGATACGATCTTGATGTATCGCAAGCTTTGCTAATATAGCTGGATCTTATGATGTTTCTCCCCCTCTACTCTCTCGTAATGGATTGAGTTTTCCCTTTGAAGTTATCTTATCGGATTGAGTCTTTAAGGATTTGAGAACACTTGATGTATGTCTTGCCGTGCTTATCTATGGTGACAATGGGATATTCACGTGATCTACTTGATGTATGTTTTGGTGATCAACTTGCGGGTTCAGTGACCTTGTGAACTTATGCATAGGGGTTGGCACACGTTTTCGTCTTGACTCTCTGGTAGAAACTTTGGGGCACTCTTTGAAGTACTTTTGTGTTGGTTGAATAGATGAATCTGAGATTGTGTGACGCATAGCGTATAATCATGCCCATGGATACTTGAGGTGACAATGGAGTATCTAGGTGACATTAGGGTTTTGGTTGATTTGTGTCTTAAGGTGTTATTCTAGTATGAACTCTATGATAGATCGAACGGAAAGAATAGCTTCATGTTATTTTACTATGGACTCTTGAATAGATAGATCAAAAAGGATAACTTTGAGGTGGTTTCGTACCCTACCATAATCTCTTCATTTGTTCTCCGCTATTAGTGGCTTTGGCGTGACTCTTTGTTGCATGTTGAGGGATAGTTATATGATCTAGTTATGTTATTATTGTTGAGAGAACTTGCACTAGTGAAAGTATGAACCTTAGGCCTTATTTCCTAGCATTGCAATACCGTTTACGCTCACTTTTATCACTTGTTACCTTGCTGTTTTTATAATTTCAGATTACAAATACCTTTATCTACCATCCATATTGCACTTATATCACCATCTCTTCGCCGAACTAGTGCACCTATACAATTTACCATTGTATTGGGTGTGTTGGGGACACAAGAGACTCTTTATTATTTGGTTGCAGGATTGTTTGAGAGAGATCATCTTCATCCTATGCTTCCCACAGATTGATAAACCTTAGGCCATCCGCTTGAGGGAAATTTGCTACTGTCCTACAAACCTCTGCACTTGGAGGCCCAACAACGTCTACAAGAAGAAGGTTGTGTAGTAGACATCAAGCTCTTTTCTAGCGCCGTTGCCGGGGAGGTGAGTGCTTGAAGGTATATCTTTAGATATTGCAATCGAATCTTTTTGTTTCTTGTTTTATCACTAGTTTAGTCTATAAAATAAAACTATAAAAAATGGAATTGAGTTTGTCTCATACGCTTCATCTTTTTAATATCTTTCATGAAAATGATGGAAAGGAAAATTGTGCTCAAGTGCTAGAAGAAGAAATCTATAAAATGTTTGTCACTAAATCTTTGAATGATGAGCATGATTGCAATGTTATTAGTATGAATTCTTTGAATACCCATGATTCTAATGATATGCAAAGCCACAAGCTTGGGGATGCTATGTTTGATGAATATGATATTTTTTGTCCCCCAAGTTTTGATGAGAATATATTATGATGAAAGCATGTCTCCTATTTATGATGATTATATTGATGAAAGTGGGTTTGGAAGAGTGTCAACTTTAGAAGTAATGATCCCACTATTTTGGAGGGTATTTAATCTTATAATATTTATGAAAGTGGATTTGGAGAGGTCATGACTTTATTTAGTGATGAATCCACTATTTCAGAAGAGGTTCCAATTGATTATGAGAATAAAGTTGCTATCTATGATGATTATTGTGATGACTTGTATGCTATTAAGAATAATGATAACCATGAAACTTGTCATCATGATTTTAGTTTTCAATTGGATTATGCCTCACATGATAGTTATTTTGTTGAGTTTGCTCCCACTATTATTCATGAGAAGAAATTTGCTTATGTGGAGAGTAATAAAAATTCTATGCTTGCAGATCATGAAAAGAATGCTTTATGTGCTGGTTATATTGTTGAATTAATTCATGATGCTACTGAAAATTATTATGAGGGAGGAACATATGCTTGTAGGAATTGCAATAACATCAAGTTTCCTCTCTATGTGCTTAAAATTTTAAAGTTATGCTTGTTTTGCCTTCCTATGCTAGTTGATTATTGTTCCCATAAGTTGTTTGCTCACAAAATCCCTATGCATAGGAAGTGGGTTAGGATTAAATGTCCTAGTCATATGCTTCATGATGCTCCCGTTATGTTTCAATTCTTATCTTTTATGTGAGCATCATTGAAACCATCATGCCTAGCTAGGGGCGTTAAACGATAGCGCTTGTTGGGAGGCAACCCAACTTTATTTTTGTTATTTAATTTTTGCTCCTGTTTAGTAATAAATAATTCATCTAGACTCTGGTTAGATGTTGTTTTATGTTTTAATTAGTGTTTGTGCCAAGTAGAGCCTTTGGGAAGACTTGGGTGAAGTCTATATGATCTTGCTGTAAAAAACAGAAACTTTAGCGCTCACGAGATTAGCTGCCATTGTTTACTGGAGATTTCTTTTAGGTTGATTCTTTTTGCAGATGATTAATAGACAAATTTCTCAGGTCCACCAATTTATTTCAGAATTTTTGGGGTTCCATAAGTATATGTTTGATACAGGTTACTACAGACTGTTCTGTTTTTGACAGATTCTGTTTTCTATGTGTTGTTTGCTTATTTTGATGAATCTATGAGTAGTATCGGAGGGTATGAACAATAGAGAAGTTGGAATACAGTAGATATTACACCAATATGAATTTAGAATGAGTTCACAACAGTACCTAAGTGGTGATTTATTTTCTTATACTAACGGAGCTTACGAGTTTTGTTTTGATTTTGTGTGGTTGAAGTTTTCAAGTTTTGGGTAAAGATTCGATGGACTATGGAATAAGGAGTGGAAATAGCCTAAGATTGGGGATGCCCATGGCACCCCAAGGTAATATTCAAGGACAACCAAGAGCCCAAGCTTGGGGATGCCCCGGATGGCATCCCCTCTTTTGTCTTTGTTCATCGGTAACTTTACTTGGAGCTATATTTTTATTCACCACATAATATGTGTTTTGCTTGGAGCGTCATTTTCTTTTGTTAGTATTTGCTTGATGTTATTTAGAATAATGTTTTGCATCTATATTTTCAATAAAAATGTCAAGGATAGCCTTTACCATGCTTATTTTGCAAGTATACATGTTGCTGTTTCAGAACAGAAAGTTTACCGCTGTTGCAAAAATTCCCTAGAAAATTCAGGGAGTGATATAATGTTGAATATTTTTTGCATATTGAGCTCTGATAAATCTTATACAGCGTAGTACTTTTATTTAAAAAATTGGAGTTAGTGAAGTATGATGAATCTTGCATTCTTTACAGACTATACTGTTTTGGCAGATTGCTGTTATGTTTGCATTGTTTGCATATGCTTGCTTGTTTAATGATTCTATTTGAGGATAGGAGTATTAAATATGCAAAGACATTTAGTATGCAATGTTGAATAATAATGTTAGTAGTATGTTACAGTAGAAAATGATAAGGTTTTGCATTGTTTTATACTATCTTATCTCATGAGTTCTTGTTGAGTTTTGTGTGGATGAAGTTTTTGAGATTTAGGGAAACCGTGATATAAAAGGAATTAAGGAGACACAAAAGCTCAAGCTTGGGGATTCCCAAGGCACCCCAACATAATATTTCAAGAAGTCTCAAGCATCCAAGCTTGGGGATGCCCCGGTAGGCATCCCACCTTTCTTCTTCAACAATTATCGGTTAGTATTGGTTGACCCTAAGTTTTTGCTTCTTCACATGAGTTGTGCTATCCTTGCAATGCCATTTTATTTTGTTTTGCTTGCTGTTTGAATAAAATACCAAGATCTGCAATTCTTAAATGGGAGAGAGTCTTCACATAGCTACATAATTATTTGACTACTCATTGATATTCACTTATATCTTTTTGGAGTAGTTTGTCATTTACTCGTGTGCTTCACTTATATCCTATGAGTAAATGGTTGAATGAGTTGAATGTCATAAATCTGAAATTATATATGTCTCATTTGCTTATCCCATGGAGAGTAATGACTTCACATCTAAGAAGTATAGGTTGTAAATTTATTGAAGGTTAGCAAGCATTGTATTGGTCATTTGAACAATTCATGAAAGAATATTGAAGGGAGAGAAATTTCACATATAAATATACTTTCTTGGACATGTTTTATAATTGTGAGCACTCATTAAAGTATGACATGCTAAAGAGTTGATGTTGGACAAGGAAGACAATGTAATGGGTTATGTTTCCTCAAATCTCAGTTAAAGTATATTGTCATGGATCGTCCAACATGTTGAGCTTGCCTTTTCCCCCTTATGCTAGCGAAATTCCTTGCACCAAGTAGAGATACTACTTGTGCTTCCAAATATCCTTAAACCCATTTTTTGCCATGAGAGTCCACCATACCTACCTATGGACGAGTAAGATCCTTCGAGTAAATTGTCATCGGTGCATGCAGTAAAAATTGCTCTCTAATTATGTATGACTTATTAGTGTGAAGAAAATGAGTTTTATACGATCTTGTTATGGAAGCAATAAAAGCGAGGGACTGCATAATAAAGGTCCATATACAAGTGGCAATATAAAGTGATGTTCTTTTGCATTAAGATTTTGTGCATCCAACCATAAAAGCGCATGACAACCTCTGCTTCCCTCTGTGAAGGGCCTATCTTTTACTATTATCTTCTACCCTTATAAAAGAGTCATGGTGATCAACACCTTCCCTTTTTACATTTTTTTCCTTTGGCAAGCACCTCGTGTTGGAAAGATACTAATATATATATCCAATTGGATGTAAGTTAGCATGAACTATTATTGTTGACATCACCCAAAGGTGAATACATTGGGAGGTAACACTATAAGCCCCTATCTTTCTCAGTGTCCGATTAAAACTCCATAACCATAAGTATTGCATGAGTGTTAGCAATTGTAGAAGACTATATGATAGTTGAGTATGTGAAGATTATATTATCTGTTTTGGATGTTTACGGGCTTTATTATACACTTTTATATTATTTGTGGGACTAACTTATTAACCGTAGGCCCAACCCATATTGTTGTTTTCTTGCCTATTTCAGTGTTTCGAAGAAATGGAATATCAAACGGAGTCCAAACGGAATGAAACCTTCAGGAAAGTTATTTTTGGAACGGATGTGATCCAGGAGACTTGGAGTTGAAGTCAAGGAAGCTTCGAGGTGGCCACGAGGGTGCCCCCCTACCAGGCGCGCCCCCTGTCTTGTGGGCCCCTCGAGCGTCCCCTGACCGACTTCTTTCGCCTATATAAGTCCATATACCCTAAAACCTTCGAAGACGAAGATAGATCAGGAGTTCCGCCACCGCAAGCCTCTATAGCCACCAAAAACCAATCGGGACCCTGTTTCGGCACCCTGCCGGAGGGGGGATCCCTCACTGGTGGCCATCTTCATCATCCCGGCGCTCTCCATGACGAGGAGGGAGTAGTTCACCCTCGGGGCTGAGGGTATGTACCATTAGCTATGTGTTTGATCTCTCTCTCTCTCTCGTGTTCTTGAGGTGATACTATCTTGATGTATCACGAGCTTTGCTATTATAGTTGGATCTTATGATGTTTCTCCCCCTCTACTCTCTTGTAATGGATTGAGTTTTCCCTTTGAAGTTATCTTATCGGATTGAGTCTTTAAGGATTTGAGAACACTTGATGTATGTCTTGCCATGCTTATCTGTGGTGACAATGGGATATTCACGTGATCTACTTGATGTATGTTCTGGTGATCAACTTGTGAACTTATGCATAGGGGTTGGCACATGTTTTCGTCTTGACTCTCCGGTAGAAAATTTGGGGCACTCTTTGAAGTACTTTTGTGTTGGTTGAATAGATGAATCTGAGATTGTGTGACACATATGATATAATCATGCCCACAGATACTTGAGGTGACAATGGAGTATCTAGGTGACATTAGGGTTTTGGTTGATTTGTGTCTTAAGGTGTTATTCTAGTATGAACTCTATGATAGATCAAACGGAAAGAATAGCTTTATGTTATTTTACTATGGACTCTTGAATAGATAGATCAAAAAGGATAACTATGAGGTGGTTCCGTACCCTACCATAATCTCCTCGTTTGTTCTCCGCTATTAGTGGCTTTGGAGTGACTCTTTGTTGCATGTTGAGGGATAGTTACATGATCTAGTTATGTTATTATTGTTGAGAGAACTAGCACTAGTGAAAGTATGAACCTTAGGCCTTGTTTCCTAGCATTGCAATACCGTTTACGCTCACTTTTATCACTTGTTACCTTGCTGTTTTTATAATTTCAGATTACAAATACCTTTATCTACCATCCATATTGCACTTGTATCACCATCTCTTCGCCGAACTAGTGCACCTATACTATTTACCATTGTATTGGGTGTGTTGGGGACACAAGAGACTCTTTGTTATTTGGTTGTAGGGTTGTTTAAGAGAGATCATCTTCATCCTATGCCTCCCACGGATTGATAAACCTTAGGTCATCCACTTGAGGGAAATTTTCTACTGTCCTACAAACCTCTGCACTTGGAGGCCCAACAACGTCTGCAAGAAGAAGGTTGTGTAGTAGACATCATGTAGCACGATGGTCATCTGTAAAAAAAAGGAAAAAACCTAGGTGAAAGAATCTCGTGTGACTGTGCGACGAGTTGGTTATTCGTAATGAACCATGAGCGTTCAATTTATTGAGTATTAGTGGGGTCAAGCCAAACTATGGGCCCTTTTATATGCGGGCAGCCCCTAGCACCCCATATGGGGGCGTATCCGTTGATCAAGCTCAGGTTTATCCGAGCTGCTACACCTTGGTGTGCGTCGGACACGTCTAGCTGTGTCCGTGGTCTTGAAGACTGATGATTTGCTTGGATTGGAAAGGCCATTCTGTGGTTCGGCTGCAAGAGCCGCCACGTATTCTTCCATACGAAGAGAGTGTTCCATGTTTCCTCTTATTGTAATGACGCCACGTGGACCGGGCATCTTGAGTTTGAGGTAAGCGTAGTGCAGGACGGCATTGAAACATGCGAAGGCCGTTCTTCTGAGTAGTGCATGATAGCCACTTCAGAATGGAGCAATGTCGAAGATTAGTTCTTCACCGCGAAAGTTATCGGGAGAACCGAATACAACTTCCAACGTTAGAGAGCCCGTGCAGCGGGCCTCTAAGCCTGGTATTACTCCTTTAAAGGTAGTATTGCTTTGGTTGATTCTTGATGAGTCTATCCCCATCTTGCAGACAGTGTCCTGATATATCAGATTGAGACTACTGCCGCCGTCCACGAGGACTCGGGTAAGGTGGTATCCGTCGATTATTGGGTCGAGCACTAAAGTAGTCGAACCCCCGTGACGAATACTAGTCGGATGATCCCTGCAATTGAAGGTGATCAGGCAGGCCGACCATAGATTGAATTTGGGGTGACGGGATCTACAGCGTATACGTCTCGGAGTGCGCGCTTGTGCTCCCACTTTGGGACGTGGGTGACGTAAATCATGTTCACTGTTTTGACCTCCGGTGGAAATCTTTTCTACCCCCCAATGTTCGGCTAGTAAGATTCGTCCTCATCTTCACTTGGCGGCTCCTTCCCTTTGTGTTCGGCGTTTAACTTGTCGGCCTGCTTGAAGACCCAGCATTCTTTGTTGGTGTGATTCGCAGGTTTGTCGGGGGTGCCATGAATCTGATAGGACCTATCTAGGATTTTATTTAGGCTGGACGGACCATCTCTGTTGCCTTTGAATGGCTTTTTCCGTTGGCCGGGTCGAGAGCCCCTGAATCCGGCATTTACCGCAGTATTGTCTGGGCTGTCTTCACTATTTTGACGTTTGTTTTTACTGCGTCGTGGTTTTCCATTGCCATCCCTGATTTCGGATGTGCCTGGATCGCTGGTGCTGCTACGGGCCAACCAGCTATCTTCCCTCACACAAAAGCGGGTCGGAAGGGTTGTTAGGGCTGCCATCGTCCTTGGCTTTTCCTGGCCGAGGTGTCTGGCAAGCCATTCGTCCCGGATACTGTGTTTGAAAGCTGCTAGGGCTTCGGCATCCGCACAGTCGACGATTTGGTTCTTCTTGGTGAGAAACCTATTCCAAAGCTTTCAGGCTGACTCTCCGGGTTGTTGGATTATGTGACTCAACTCGTCTGCATCCAGAGGTCGGACATAGGTCCCTTGAAAATTAGCAATGAAAGCGTCCTCGAGTTCCTCCCAGCTTCCAATGGAATTTTCGGGGAGGCTTTTCAACCAGTGTCGGGCTGGTCCTTTCAACTTGAGGGGTAGGTATTTGATGGCGTGGAGATCATCTCCTCGAGCCATATGGATGTGAAGAATAAAGTCCTCAATCCATACTGCAGGGTCTGTCATTCCGTTGTATGCCTCGATGTTTACGGGTTTAAACCCCTCACTACAGGAATCAGCTACTTTGCCATCAGCCACGACGGACGGCAAAGGCACGTATGGCAGACGGCAAAGGTCTTTGTCGTCCGCCGCTGACGGCAAAAGTGGACGGCAACGTACGGGACGGCAAAGAGCTACATTGCCGTCCGCTTCGGGCGGCTGACGGCAAAGGGTCCTTTGCCATCAGCTGCCGACGGCAAAGAATACTGACGGCAATAATTACGCTGTTACTCCGTTAGGTGGTTAACGACAAGCCTTTGCCGTCGGCCGCTGACGGCAAACATCGGAAGGCCTTTGCCGTCCGCCGCTGTAGGCAAAGTTTTTTTTCTCTTTGTCGTCAGCCACTATTGGCAAACTGACCAAATAGGTCAGCCTCCCAGGAAGCACAGTTGCCTGCCACGTGGCCTCTTTGCCATCCGCTGCTGATGGAAAAGAGACCTTTGCCGTCGGTGACTGACGGCAAAGAGCCTGCATATTGGCTCTTTTTTCTTGCTTTTTTAAATCCAACAATTTTCACAGCAAATATATATGACATATATAGATATATTTCACAGAGCTATTTAACAGCACATAAGTTTCATCGTACATACATATATAGTTCCATCCACTCATACATAGCAAGTTCCATCAAGATAGCAAAGTTGCACATACATATTACAATGCAAAGTTTCATCAAGATAGCAAGTTCCATCGTAGCAAGCTAGAAGAATACTAGAAGAGAATGAAATTAAAAACAAGCACTCCATCATAGCAAGCTAGCTTCCGAGAAGTGAATGAAATCTGCAAAATGGCAAATAAGAAAGTTAGGAAAAGGTGACTAGAAGAAGAAGACTAGAAGAAGAAGCACGCCATCGTTTGTGAGGTAACTTAGGTGAAATGGATTGTTTATGAGCTAACTTAGGTAAAATGCATCATTTTAGAGCTAATGTAGGTAAAATGGATCGTTTATGAGCTAACTTAGCTAATTATGCCGTTTTTTACATAAGTAAGGTAAGTGCATGTCATTATTGAGCAAACCTAGTTAACGAAGCATATTATAACTAACTTAGGTCATTTGGAGGAAACAAAGCTAAGTATAGATCGTTTTAGAGCTAACTTAGGTCAAATGGCTGGTTTTGGAGGTCAGTAAGCTTATTAAGTCATTTTGCAGGAAAAGAAGCTACATCTAGGTCATTAAGGTAAGCATATTGGATGAAATAAAGCTAAGTCTAGGTCTTTATGCATTTGTTAAGCAAAAAACTAGAGAACTTACCTTGATCATGGAGGTGTGGGAGCGGGCTGACTCAGGCTAGTAGCTGGAGAAGGATCGTGTGATGCTTGTGTGGAGTAACGCTGCACCAAAGATCATTTCCAATGTTTCGTTAGCATGATGACACTCAAATGTTAAGACTAGCAAGTAACGTCCATTCAAATTAAACTCACCGTGGTCTCAGGAGCAATCTCTGGATCAATGGCTATGGAGCCACGGGACCTCCCGCCACTAGATATCATCACCTGCTCTGGATTGTAGGGGATCTGGCTCGGGTTAAACTCCTCCCCTTTCCTCGCCTTCCCCTTGACTTCCTTGTAAGAGGCAGTGTGGGCCATGGCATACAGGTCGTACCCCTCTGGCACCTTATCCGTCTTATTGTAGCATGCCTGAAAGAGAGAAACAAAGTAAATTAGTAATTAAAGGGCTCATGCTAGCATGATGAATGAATTGCATTAATAATGAAGCAAACCACATTACCCAATTCCGCCCGAACTGATATAAGCTGGAGCTACCTTGATGGTGTGGCACACCTTCAATTTGGGCACGTTTGTCCTTGGCCTCAGTCGGCTCCCCTTCCATCTTTCAACACCTGCCATGACAAAGAGTAAATGAAATTAGTACAACATAAAAAAAATACCGACATGAATAATAATATGTATATCACTTAAGTGTATCATCATCAAGTACAACATAAAAAAATTGAATACCTGACACTACTAATAATCTCGATCAGTATCATCAATAAATGCATAATCATCATCATCACTATAATCAATGACAGGCTCATAGGCTTCAGTGGCATCAACATGTGGAAGGCCACCTTTACGTAATCGGTCAAGCATTGAGAGGTCGTCCGCAGCAGTAACCTCTTCTTGTTCCGGCTCTTCTTGTTCCTCCTCTGGGGTGATGTGGGATTCACTGTCGCTGTCTACTTCAATGTTTTGGGGTGAAGTATACCGGTTCTTGAAACGCTTTTTGGAAAGACGTGTCTCTTGGAAGAATTCTCCTTCATATGTGTCTGGGTTAATGTGAGGTTCATAATCCTCTTCCTTTGGGGGAGATAGTCTAGCACGTGGCGGCACTTCATAAACGACATCCCAACCTTTCAGATTTGGATTAGTTTGGCAGGCCCAGGGTAGATAGAATACTTGGGTCGCCTGTTGAGCCATAATATAGACATCAGGAACATCTAAATGGGTGCTTTGGTTGATTTCAACTAGCCCTATATGTTCATGAGTCCTTCTAGTCTCCTTCGGCTGAAACCAATAACATTTGAAGACTACCACATTTGGTGGGAAGACTCACCATGAAATGTCCACACCGTATAATCGAGCGTAAAACCATTCTTCTGCAGGTGTTTACCCATTTCAGCCTCTGTCCTCTTTTCCCAATTGCCGCATCGGAAACAGGGGCACCAAGTTTTCCTCTGGCCATTTGCAAATGCGGCTTGCACAAACCCCTTGTTTTTTGTGAACCATTCAACACTCCATTTGTTCTGACCAGTGTGACCGGTATACATCCACGCACGATCACTCATCTTGAGTTAGAGCTACTGGACACACAACAATTATATATATAATTCACCATGTATATATTCATCAGTTGATCTACTTTGTCAACTTTATCACGTCCATGCAACCTACACTCTAATAGGTAATGATAGGTCCTAATCCCACCCGAGTATGTGTAGATTGGGTTCATTTTCCCAAGCTATGCTCCGGATCCAACGCAAAATTTCGGCAGCACCTCCCCGCTGTTCTCCTGATACACGTCTCTGCAATAAATAGAGAGGATGTGTACCTAGAGAACAACAGGGGAGGCACTGACGAAATTTATGCGTCGGATCCGGAGCAAAGCATATGGGGAAACGAACCCAATCTACACATACTCGGGCTGTCCATGGATAGCGTTGGACAATTCGAAAGAATCAAGGTTATAAATATGCAAATGCATGCATATTTATAACTATGACGCTTTCGAACGGGAGACACATATTGGTTACGCATACTGATGATTCAAGACACATATATAGCTAGCTACCAAATTTCATGTCATTTGTGCAAATAATTAATGGGGGAGAAGGACATGTCATTTTTGCTCACCCACGAACGAAGGGGCAGAGCTCGTCAAACGCACGGCGAGGTCGTCGAACACCAAACCTTGTAGCGATGAAACAACTGCACATTTAAATCTACCCGATTAACACAATTATATATGATGTTTTTCACAACAAAATCGAAAAATATATGACCTAACTAATAATTCACAAATATATAACCTCGTCGGCCTCTGGAAGGCCAAAGAGCACCTTTTCGGGAGGTTTAGGGGGTCGGGGTGTCATGTCGGTGTCGGGGTGCCGTTTCGGGGTTAGGGTGTGGTGTCGGGGTCGGGGTGTCGGGGTGTGGTGTCGTGGTCTGTGTGTCGGGGTGTGGTGTCGGGGTCGGGGTGTTGGGGTCAGGGTGTCGGGGTCAGGTGTCGGGGTATGGTGTCGGGGTCAGTGGTCGGGGTGTTTCCTTCTATCCTTCTTCTTCTTTCCTTCTCTTCTTCTTCTTTTTTCTTCTTCTTTCCTTTCTTCTTCTTCTTCTATCCTTCTTCTTCTTTCCTTTCTTCTTCTTCTTCTTCTTTCCTTTCTTCTTCTTTCCTTTCTTCTTCTTCTTCTTTTTTCATCTTTTTTCTACTTCTTTTACTTCTTTTCTTTTCTTCTATTCTTCTTCTTCTACTTCTTCTACTTCTTCTACTTCTTTTCTTCTTCTTATTTTTCATCTTTTTTCTACTTCTTTTCTTTTCTTCTTTTTCATCTTTTTTCCACTTCTTCTTCTTTTCTTCTACATATTCTTTTTTCTAACACTAACACTAAATTTTCTTCTTTTCTAACACTAAATCTAACACTAACAATTAAACAAGAATTAAACAGCAAAAAAAAGAAAATAGAAAAAAAACTCACCGGAGCAGGGGCGACGCTGGCGCCGGGGTGGTGGGTGGGTGGGGGGGGGGCCTCCGGGGCAGTGGGATGGCTGGGCGGCGGGGGCGGGGGCGGGAGGGGCGGGGGCAGCGCCGGGCGGCTGGACGGTGGGGGTGGCGGCGGCGCCGGGCGGCGGCGGGGGGGGGGGGGGCGGTGGCGGGGGGGGGGGGCGATGGCGGGGGCGGCGAGGGCGGGGGCGGCACCGGGAGGCGGGAGCGGGGGCGGCGGGGGCGGGGGCGGAGGAGGTCGAGGGAGAGAGATGAGTAACGGGCGGGGGAGGGGGCTCGACCGTTAGTTAGGTTAGTTAGGGTAGCCTTTGCCGTCCGCCCTCCTTTGCCGTCCGATTTTGTTCATATTTGCCGTCTGCGGCGGACGGCAAAGCGGGGGGACATTAAGTATTTTTTTAACTAGCTCCTCAGTGGGCCCCCCTCCCTCTTTGCCGTCAGCTAGCGGACGGCAAAGAACAGGCTGATGGCAAAGGCTTTCTTTGCCATCAGCTAGTTCTTTGTCGTCTGCTTTCGGGTAGCTGATGGCAAAGAGCTTCTTTGCCGTCTGCTAGCTGACGGCAAAGAGCTGGCAGATGGCAAAGTAGCTGATTCCAGTAGTGCCTCTGGAAATTCATGATCCAGCACCTCATCGGTGAAACACACGGGGTGTGCGGCGCCCCCCCTGTACTTGACTGTATCGTGGCATGGGTCCGACTACTGTAGTGTTCGATGCTGATTTCAAACTGGTGATCGATCAATATAATCAGTTTTGAGGCCGCGGTCCTGCATAGGGACATGTTTCCTAGATCCATAGATGGACCTGGTTATGCCGGCTCTTTGGTCTAGGTGTACACATAGGTCGTGTTCCTGGTACTTGCCTGCAACCTCCTTTACTTTATTGGGAGGGGGGCTGATTTGTGTTTGGAGTTATCAGCATCTCTGTCTCGGCCACGAGGTGGTCGGTCTGGCAGATCAGCCGTATTGTTTTTCGGTGGTATGGGCACGATAGCCTCATGGTCGAATTCGGGCAGCAGGTTGCGTCTTGGATAACTCTTTGTTTGGCGATCACCGCCATATTTTTCCTCAGTGTTGAGCACTTGGTTCCATCTTTGGTTGAGTGTATCCTGCACGGCTTTAAGCCGTTGCTTCTGCTTCTTTAAGCTCCTCGTGGTGGCAATAAGTCTATTATGGTGGTGCTCTTGTTCCAACTGTTTTTCCGGGATGATGCGTGTATCGTCATCCGGACTGTTCTCCTCTTCAGGGACAGGTTTATAATCTTTGTCTTCGACATCGTTGTGATCGGACAGCGGCCTTGGACTGTGTTTGCCGTATCCTTGCTTGTCCTGCTTCATTGCTGGATCTGTGGGGTTTTCATCGTTTTCGGCGTCGTCCGGGGTGTTATTCTTTCTTGAGCCGGTATCGTTGTTTTTGCTATGGCGGGGTTTAGAGCGGCGTCGCTGATGTCGGCGCTTTGGCTGCTTCTTAGGAGGATTATCCTCCGTTGCATCCTTTTGATCCTCGCCATTGTTTTCACTGGGTGCGTCCACCATGTATATGCCATACGGTGAGGTGGCTATCCAGCACCCTGTGGGCGGTGGTTCTTGTTCTTCTCCGGCATCGTCGTCCATACCGTCGATGTCTTCGGAGTCGAAGTCAAGCATGTCAGTTAAGTCATCGACAGTGGCTATTAAGTGGGTGGTGGGTGGGCAACAAATTCCTTCGTCATCTGCTTCCCACTCAAGTCGGACATAGTTCGGTGCAGAGTCCTCTGATAGGGAGAGAGACTTTAATGAGTTTAGCATGTCGCCCAAGGGCGAATGCTGAAAGATATCTGTGGAGCTAAACTCCATGATCGGCGCCTAGTTAGGGACGATGGGCACGGATGTACGCGGTTCGGAGCCTATGGCCGGAGACGAGTTTGAGGATCCGATGACACAGACCTCCTTGGAAGTGAGATCGGTGTTCGGCTCTATCGCCGCTGAGTGTGCGGGTTCCGCAGCGGGGTCCATGTACCCGTCCTCGATTGCACGATCTGCTGCGGATTTAGAGTCGGGGCAGCTATAGGTGTGATCTCCTGATCACCGTCCGATGGCAGATCTAAGTCATGCTTATCGCGGCTGCAAGGCGCACTTGTCATGGGCTCGAATCCGTCGAAGATCAAGTCTCCGCGGATGTCGGCAGTGTAGTTCAGGCTTCGAAACCTGACCTGATGGCCAGGGGCATAGCTATCGATCTACTCCGGATGGCCAAGCGAGTTGGCCCGCAGTGCGAAGCCGCCGAATACGAAGATCTGTCTGGGGAGGAAAACCTCACCCTGGATCGCATCGTTGTAGATGATTGAAGGAGCCATCAAGCCTTATGGTGACGACACAGTGGAAGTCTCAATGAAAGCACCAATGTCGGTGTCAAAACCAGCGGATCTCGGGTAGGGGGTCCTGAACTGTGCGCCTAAGGCTAATGGTAACAGGAGGCGGAGGCCCTGTCGATGGAGGTAATACCCTACTTCCTACTTGATTGATCTTGATGATATGAGTATTACAAGAGTGGATCTACCACGTGATCGTAGAGGCTAACCCTAGAAGCTAGCCTATGATTATGATTGTTGTTGTCCTACGGACTAAACCCTCCGGTTTACATAGACACCGGAGGAGGTTAGGTTTACATTAGGTCGGTTACAGAGAAAGGAATCTACATATCCGAATCGCCAAGCTTGCCTTCCATGCAAAGAAGAGTCCCATCCGGAGACGGGACAAAGTCTTCAATCTTGTATCTTCATAGTCCAACAGTCCAGCATAAGCATATAGTCCGGCTGTCTGAGTACCCCCTAATCGAGGACTCCCTCAATCATCCCACTTCCGTCCATCGTGGCCATCATCCGCTCCGCTACCGCGGCTCGAAGGTGGGAGGGGTTGGTCGTGGCCGCCTCCCCATCATTGTCTGCCATGGCCTCTAGCCCAACGTTGACCGCCGAGATCATCACCCGCTCCGCCACCACCGCTTGCAGGAGGGAGGCGGAGGTGGAGGCCCGCATGTGCGACAGTAACCTTGCGCGCTACTTCGAGTTCCTGCGGGAGGAGGAGGAGCGCCTCGTCGAGCACGCAAAGAGCCTTACCACCGTCGTGGCCGCGGCACACGCCAACGCAAAGGCGAGGAATCAGGAGATCTACGGGGAGAACCACCGCTTCGAGAGGGGTCGTCTGGAGCGATAGAGGGCGTTCGAGGTGAGCGTCGCTAAAGATGCAGCAGCGGCAGGCACCGTATTGCAGTTTTCTAGTTCGTCGGTAGCCTCCTCCTCCTCTTACTGAGTGCGCTCGGCAGAGGAGAGGTTGTCGGAAGTAGTACAAAGCCCCTCCATAGTACTATTTAGGGGCTATTTTGTTCAGTTCATCTGACTATAGATGTGGTGGAACTGTACAACGTACTTAAAATTAGCTAGTATATATAGATGAACTAGCTATTTTAGTACATGGTTGGCAACAATTGGGGAAAAGTTTGGTTGGTTCAGCTTTAAAGTTGAGCTGTTTGTATAAATTAAGCACGACTGCTTAATCTAGGAATGAAATCTATGCTTAATTACTGAATTTTAGTTGCAAAAATTAGATAGTGCTAGTGATTTTTAGCTGCATATTTTGACAAATCGCAGTGTTACAAGGATTGACAAATGGCAATGTTACTAGATCAACAAATGCCAATCTTTCCAGTTTGACAAATGGCAATATACCCAATATGAGAGATGCAAATCTTACCAAATTATCTGTACATGGTTGCACATGGGTCATCCGAAAAAACCGTTTGCATTGAAGGGAGGTAGAAATCCTGCTTGCCAAATTTTCTCTTGGCTTAGCGCCGAAGTCTCGCTTTGCATGCCTTATTCAATCTAAACCGTTTGTGTTGAAGAGATGCACAAATCCTGGGCAGCGAATTTTCCCTTGGCTTACTGTGGAAGACCATAGCTCTCACTTTACATACATGTGTTCTATCTAAAACGTTTGCGATGAAGAGCTGAACAAATCCATTCGGCACATTTTCCCTTGGCTTACTGGGGAAGCTGTCAGTGTACATACGGGTGTTCTATCTAAAACATCTGCGATGTTAGAGTGGCAGCTACTCCCTCCGTCTGGGTTTATTAGGCCCGGAGACCAGATCCACAGGACCAAGAAACCTAGTAATTTGTCTTGATTAACACGAAAATTTCTAGTGTTAAATTGCACCGTACACTTAGGGAGCCACGTATGTTAATGCGTGCATTAGCTAATCCATCCAGTGGCCCAGAGTCCATGTGTGTGCTGATGCATGGCTGCCGACATGACCAATCAGATGAGCGAGAGAAGTGCATGCGTTCTTTCGGTCGCTACATGCAGCCGACAACTTAATTTCCCTCGATCCGTCCCAACTGAATGGGTTTGATTCCAAGGAAATTAATTAGAAGGGCCTAATAAATCGGGACATGCTATTGTGGCTGAGAGGCCTAATAAACCCAGATGGAGGGAGTAGTTGTTTCAAAATGCCTTTAGTGACTGTTATTCGAGTGCGCCTTCTCTCAAAATGGACATGAAAATTACCACAACATGTCGGGTGCCATACCATGATAGCATGCCAAGTTTCATGAATTTCACACAAGTTTTGGATTTACTAGAATTTAAAAACAAAGTATCTCAATGTTTTGCCGGCAGTCAATAGTGCTGGTGTTTGAAATTCATTCCCATTTCTTGTATGGGACCTAAGCATGCACCCAAGGACACAAATTTGATTTTTCAACCAATTTATATGCACTGGAGCTTGTGCATGTAGTTCAAATTTAAATTATGCACATAAAATGCCTAGAAAACCCAGTTAATATATAAAAATGTCCAAACGAACCCCAAAAATTCCAAAATTGAAAACAACACTCCTGTTGTTCTATGTTGACACTAGAAATTTTTCGAAAGCAATAACAGGCAGCGGGTATCGTTTCGTCCCCAAAGTTGGCACGTTCCTTACCGAAACCATCAAGCTTGTTATGAGAAGCTCTGGTTTGTGAGAAGCTTATACCCAAACCTGCCTCAAATGGGACAAAAAATTTGCCATGGCATGTCGGGTGCCATTCCATGATAGCATGCCAGGTTTCATGAATTTCAGACGAGTTTTGGATTTACTAGAATTTAAAAACCAGGTATCTAAATGTTTGTGGCCGAGTGACGGTGGCAGGTGATAACCCACAAGTATAGGGGATCAATTGTAGCCTCTTTTAATAAGTAAGAGTGTCGAACCCAACGAGGAGCTAAAGGTATAACAAATATTCCCTCAAGTTCTATCGACCACCGATACAACTCTACGCACGCTTGACGTTCGCTTTACCTAGAACAAGTATGAAACTAGAAGTACTTTGTAGGTGTTGTTTGATAGAATTGCAAGATAATAAAAGGCACGTAAATAAAAAGTAGGGGCTGTTTAGATAAAGAAACAATAAAGTAAATATAGAGAGTGTGGAAAAGTGGTGGTAGGAGTTGCGAAATTGTCCCTAAGCAATTGACTACTTTACTAGACCAATAGCAAGTTTTATGTGGGAGAGGCATAAGCTAACATACTTTTTCTTCTTGGATCATATGCACTTATGATTGGAACTCTAGAAAGCATCCGCAACTACTAAAGATCATTAAGGTAAAACCCAACCATAGCATTAACATATCAAGTCCCCTTTTTCCCATACGCCACAACCCCCTTACTCGGGTTTATGCTTCTGTCACTCAAGCAACCCACTATAAGCGAATCATAAACGTATTGCAACACCCTACAGGGGGAATCCCTCACGCTTGCGCGACATGGAGGGCACAATAGGACAGCAACATAACCACAAGCAAATTAAACCAATCATAGCAATTCATCAATCACCAATAGGACAACGAAAATCTACTCAGACATCATAGGATGGCAACACATCATTTGATAATAATATGAAGCATAAAGCACCATGTTCAAGTAGAGGGTACAACGGGTTGCAGGAGAGTGGACCGCTAAATATAGATGGGGGCAAGGTGATGGAGATGTTGGTGAAGATGGCAGAGGTGTTGGTGAAGATCACGGTGACGATGATGGCCCCCGGTGGCGTTCCGGCGCCACTGGAAGCAAGGGGGAGAGAGCCCCCCTTCTTATTCTTCCTTGACCTTCTCCCTAGATGGGAGAAGGGTTTCCCCTCTGGTCCTTGGCTCCCATGGCGTGGGAGGGGAGAGAGCCCCTTCGAGATTGGACCTGTCTCTCTGTCTCTCTCTGTTTCTGCGCTCTCCGATTCTGCCCTGGAACCATTTCTTTTATATCCAGAGATCCGTAACTCCGATTGGGTTGAATCTTTCGCCCAGATTTTTCTCCTAAAATTAGCTTTCTTGCAGCAAAAGAAGAGCGGCAACCGCCTTACGGGGTGCCCACGAGGGTCCAGGGAGTGCCCCCTGCCCCGTGGCCCCCTCGGGCACCGTCTCGCGTTGATTTTACTTCCCAAAAATCATAAATATTCCAAAATAATTCTCCGTCTGTTTTTATCCCATTTGGACTCCGTTTGGACTCCGTTTGATATGGGGTTTCTGCGAAACATAAAACATGCAACAAACAGGAACTGGCACTGGGCACTGGATCAATATGTTAGTCCTAAAAAATAGTATAAAAAGTTGCCAAAAGTATATGAAAGTTGAATAATATTGGCATGGAACAATAAAAAATTATAGATACGATGGAGACGTATCAGCAGGGTGTCTGACATTCATTCCCATTCTTGCATGGGACCTAAGCATGCAACCAAGGACACATAATTGAATTTTCAACCAATTTATATGCATTAGAGCATGTGCATGTAGTTCAAATTAGAATTATGCACATAAATGCATTGAAAACTCAATTAATGCATAAGAAATGTGCTAACGAACCCCAAAAATTACAAAATTTAACACAACACTCATGTTGTTCTATGTTGACACTAGAGAAAAACATTTAAATCAAGAAGAGGCAATGGCTATCATTTCGTCTAGAAAGGTGAAACGTTCCCTACCGAAACCATCAGGCTTGTTGTGAGAAGCTTATATCCAAACCTTCCCCAAATGGGACACAATTTTTACGACGACATGTTGATGCCGCTCCATGATGCCATGTTTCATGAATTACAGATTTTGGATTTACTAGAATTTAAAAATCAGGTATCTCAATGTTTGTGGCCGACTGACGGTGGCAGGGTGTTTGACATTCATTCCCATTTCTTGCATGGGACCTAAGCATACAACCAAGGAGACAAATTTGAATTTTCAACCAATTTATATGCATTAGAGCATGTGCATGTAGTTCAAATTTTAATTATGCACATAAATGCATTGGAAGGTCAATTAATGCATAAAAATGTCCTAACGAACCCCGAAATATTCCAAAATTTAACACACCACTCCTGTTGTCTATATGTTGACACTAGGGAAAAAATTGAAATCAAGAAGAGGCAACGGATATCGTTTCATCCAGAAAGGTGAAACGTTCCCTACCGTAACCATGAGGCTTGTTGCGAGAAGCTCTAGTTTGTGAGAAGCTTATACCCCAACCTGCCCCAAATGGGACAATATTTTTACCACTGGTTCCACGATAGCATGTTAAGTTTCATGAATTTCACACGAGTTTTCGATTTACTAGAATTTTAAAACCATGTATCTCAATGTTAGCGGCCGAGCGACAGTGGCAAAGGTGTTTGACATTCATTCCCATTTCTTGCATGGGACCTAAGATTGCAACCAAGGACACACATTTGATTTTTCAACCCGTTTATATGCACTAGAGCATGTGCATGTAGTTCAAATTTTAATTATGCACATGAATACATAGAAAACTCAGTTAATGTATAAAAATGTCCACGCGAACCCCGAAATATCCCAAAAAATTGCAAACACTCATGTTGTTCTATGTTGACACGATTTTTTTTGAAATTAAGAAGACGCAACAAATATCATTTCGTCGCCCAAGGTGGCACGTTCCCTACCGAAACCATCATGCTTGTTGTGAGAGAAGCTCTGGTTTGCGAGAAGCTTATACCATAACCTGGCCCAAATGGGACAATATTTTTTTACCCCAGCATCTTGATGCCGTTCCATGATAGCACTGTGATAACCCACAAGTGTAGGGGATCGCAACAGTTTTCGGTAAGTAAGAGTGTCGAACCCAACGAGGAGCTAAATGTAGAATAAATATTCCCTCAAGTTCTATCGACCACCGATACAACTCTACGCACGCTTGACGTTCGCTTTACCTAGAACAAGTATGAAACTAGAAGTACTTTGTAGGTGTGATAGGATAGGTTTGCAAGATAATAAAGAGCACGTAAATATAAACTAGGGGCTGTTTAGATAAAGAAGCAATAAAGTAAATATTAGTAGAGAGCTTTTTGTTACAAGAAATTTATTTGTCCAAGGCAATCGATAACTAGACCGGTAATCATTGTTGCAATTCTATTTGAGGGAGAGGCATAAGCTAACATACTTTCTCTACTTGGATCATATGCACTTATGATTTGAACTCTAGCAAGCGTCTGTAACTACTAAAGATTCATTAAGGTAAAACCCAACCATAGCATTAAAGTATCAAGTCCCCTTTTATCCCATACGCAAACAACCTACTTACTCGGGTTTGTGTTTCAGTCACTCATGCAACCCACCATAATCAAATCATAAACATATTGCAAACCCTACATCGAGAATCCCTCACGCTTGCGCGACACGGAAGGCACAATAGGACAGCACCAATAATAAAACATGCAACTCAAACCAATCACGATCATCAATTAACCCATAGGACAAAACGGATCTACTCAAACATCATAAGATAGCCATACATCATTGGGGAATAATATATAGCGTTGAGCACCATGTTTAAGTAGAGATTACAGTGGGTAAGAGAGAGGTTACACCGCTGCATAGAGGGAGGAAGAGTTGGTGGAGATGTTGGTGAAGATGGCGGCGGTGTTGGTGAAGATCGCAGTGATGATGATGGCCCCCGGCAGCGCTCCGGCGCCACCGGAAGCAAGGGGGAGAGAGCCCCCTTCTTCTTCTTCTTCCTTGACCTTCTCCCTAGATGGGAGAAGGGTTTCTCCTCTGGTCCTTGGTTCCCATGGCATGGGAGGGGCGAGAGCCCCTCCGATATTGGATCTATCTCTCTGTTTTTGCGTTCTCTGATTCTACCCCTTCACCGTTTCCTTTATATCTGGAGATCCGTAACTCCGATTGGGGTGAATCTTTCGCCCAGATCTTTCTCATAAAATTAGCTTTGTTGCGCCAAAAGAAGAGCGTCAACTGCCTTATGGGTGGCCCACGAGAGCCCAGGCCGCGCCCAGGGGGGGAGGGCGCGCCACCTATCTCGTGGCCACCCCGGACACCGTTTCGCGTTGATTTTACTTCCCAAAAATCATAAATATTCCAAAAATAATCTCCGTTCGTTTTTATCCCGTTTGGACTCCATTTGATATTGGGTTTGTGCGAAACAAAAAAAAACATGCAACAGACAGGAACTGGCACTGGGCACTGGATCAATATGTTAGTCCCAAAAAATAGTATAAAAAGTTGCCAAAAGTATATGGAAGTTGAATAATATTGGCATGGAACAATCAAAAATTATAGATAAGACGGAGACGTATCAACATCCCCAAGCTTAATTCCTGCTCATCATCGAGTAGGTAAATGATAAAAAAGATAATTTTTGATGTGGAATGCTACCTAGCATAATCTTTATCATATGTCTAATCATGGCATGAATATTAAGACACGAGTGATTCAAAGCAATAGTCTATCATTTGACATAGAAACAATAATACTTCGAGCGTACCAATAAAGCAATCATGTCTTTTCAAAACAACATGGCCAAAGAAAGTTATCCCTACAAAATCATATAGTCTGGTTGTTGCTCTATCTTCATCACACAAAGTATTTAATCATGCACAACCCCGATGACAAGCCAAGCAATTGTTTCATACTTTAATAATCTCAAACCTTTTCAACTTTCACGCAATACATGAGCGTGGGCCATGGACATAGCACTATAGGTGGAATAGAATATGATGGTGGGGGTTATGTGGAGAAGACAAAAAACGGAGAAAGTCTCACATCGACTAGGCGTATCAACGGGCTATGGAGATGCCCATCAATAGATATCATTGTGAGTGAGTAGGGATTGCCATGCAACAGATGCACTAGAGCTATAAGTGTATGAAAGCTCAAATTGAAAACTAAGTGGGTGTGCATCCAACTTGCTTGCTCATGAAGACCTCGGGCATTTGAGGAAGCCCATCATCGGAATATACAAGCAAATTTCTATAATGAAAATTCCCACTAGTATATGAAAGTGAAAGCATAGGAGACTCTCTCTATGAATGAAGAACATGGTGCTACTCTGAAGCACAAGTGTGGTAAAATGATAGTAACATTGCCCCTTCTCTCTTTTTCTCTCATTTTTTTAATTTTTTTCTTTTTTTATTTTTCTTTCTTTCTTTTTGATGGGCTTCTTTGACCTCTTTTTTATTTGGGCTTCTTTGGCCTCTTTTATTTTTCATAAAGTCCAGAGTCTCATCCCGACTTGTGGGGGAATCATAGTCTCCATCATCCTTTCATCACTAGGGCAATGCTCTAATAATGATGATCATCACACTTTTATTTACTTACAACTCAATATCTAGAACAACGGTATGACTCTATATGAATGCTTCCGGCGGTGTACCGGGATGTGCAATGATCTAGCGTAGCAATGACATCAAAAAATGGACAAGCCATGAAAACATCATGCTAGCTTTCTTACAATCATGCAAAGCAATATGACAATGAATGCTCAAGTCATGTATATGATAATGATGGAAGTTGCATGGCAATATATCTCGGAATGGCTTTGGAAATGCCATGATAGGTAGGTATGGTGGCTGTTTTGAGGAAGATATAATGAGGCTTATGTGTGATAGAGCGTATCGTATCACGGGGTTTGGATGCACCGGTGAAGTTTGCACCAACTCTCGAGGTGAGAAAGGGCAATGCACGGTACCGAAGAGGCTAGCAATAATGGAGGGGTGAGAGTGTGTATAATCCATGGACTCAACATTAGTCATAAAGAACTCATATACTTATTGCAAAAATCTACAAGCCATTGAAAACAAAGTACTACGCGCATGCTCCTAGGGGGATAGATTGGTAGGAAAAGACCATCGCTCGTCCCCGACCGCCACTCATAAGGAAGACAATCAATAAATAAAATTGTGCTCCAACTTCAACACAAAGCGGTTCACCATACGTGCATGCTACGAGAATCACAAACCTCAAAACAAGTGTCTCTACAATCCACAGTCACCCACTAGCATAATTCTAATATCACCACCTTTGTATCGCAAAACTATTGCAAGGAATCAAACATATCATATTCAGCAATCTACAAGTTTATGTAGGATTTTATGACTAACCATGTGAATGACCAATTCCTGTCATCTCTCTAAATAGATATAAGTGAAGCAAGAGAGTTTAATTCTTTCTACAAAAGATATGACCACGCTCTAACAAATATAAGTGAAGCAAAAGAGCATTCTACAAATGGCGGTTTTCTATATGAAGAGAAACAGGCAATCCAAACTTCAAATGATATAAGTGAAGCACGTGAAGCATTCTATAAAGCCATACTCAAAAGATTTAAGTGAAGTGCAATGAGCATTCTATAAATCAACCAAGGACTATCTCATACCAGCATGGTGCATAAAACAAAAATGAAAACTAAATGCAAAAGACGCTCCAAGACTTGCACATAATGCATGAACGAAACGAATTCGAAAACATACTGATACTTGTTGAAGAAAGAGGGGATGCCTTCCGGGGCATCCCCAAGCTTAGATGCTTGAGTCTCCTTGAATATTTACTTGGGGTGCCTCGGGCATCCCCAAGCTTGAGCTCTTGCCTCTCTTCCTTTTCCTCATATTGAGACATCCTCGATTAGACACTACATCCACACAAAACTTCAACAGAAAACTCGGTAAGATCAGTTAGTATAATAAAGCAAATCACCAGTCTAAGTACTGTTGCAAACCAATTCATATTTTGTTTTGCATTGTGTATACTGTAATATAGCTTTTCCATGGCTTAATCCACTGATATAAATTGATAGATTCATCTAAACAAGCAAACTATGCATCAAAAACAGAATCTGTCAAAAACAGAACAGTCTGTAGCAATCTGAACAATCACAACACTTATGTTAGCCCAAAAATTCTACCAAAATTAGGAAAAATAAAAAAGTTATAAATAAACACATTGCAAAAGGAATCAGAACCAATTGACGTTCCAGTTAAAAATGTAAAATCGCGCACTACAGCCAAAGTTTCTGTCCTGCACCGTACAAACCAACAAGCATTGTAAACATCCTAAAGGCAAACCTTAGCACATTATTTTTATAATACAATGGAATTGTACAAGGGGATAATTATTTTTGATGAAAGGTTTCTGTAATTAAGATTCACAAAGTTTCCGTGAGCATGAACAAAGTTCAAGGAGCTCTCCCACTTCAACAATGCTTGTCTCTCTCACTTTCACTTTCCTTTTTGAAAAGTTTTTAGGTTCCCCTCTTTATTTTTTTGTTTTTAAACTATATAAAAGCACTCAACAGAAATAAATGACTCTCTGAAACTTCCGGGTTGTCTCCCTGGCAGCGCTTTCTTTAAAGCCATTAAGCTAGGCAAATAGTGCTCAAGTAATGAATCCACCCGGATCCCAAGGTATATCAAAGCCAATTTTAATTAACAATTATTTGTAATTTAGTAGTGAGCACAAAGTAACATATATCAAGCATCAACGAAGTCTAACTCTCTTCCTATGCATCGGCATGTCATAAAAGAACAATTCATGCACACCAAGTAAAGACCAATGCATAGTATAAGCAGTTTCTTGCAATTCTATCATGTTGGAAACATAAAGAGGCGGAGTTATAGTTCCTCTCTCATAATAATTGCAAGTAGGAGCAGCAAGCACATGCATATTATATTCATCAAAATCATCATGTGTAGTAGTAAAAGGCAACCCATCAATATAATCCTTAATAAGCACAAACTTCTTCGATAAAGTGTAGTTTGGAGAATTCAAAAAGATAATAGGACTATCATGCGTGGGTGCAATAGCAACAATTTCATGTTTAACATAAGGAACTATATATAGCAAGTTCATCTCCATAAGCATAATTCATATTGGCATCTTGGTCACAAGCATAGCAAGCATCATCAAAAAGGGATATTTCAAAAGAATCAACGGGATCATAGCAATCATCATAGCAATCATCCTTCGGTAAGCACGAAGGGGAACTAAACAATGTATGAGTTGAAGAGTTACTCTCATTAGAAGGTGGGCACAGGTGATCAATCCGCTCTTCCTCCTTTGTTCTTCGCTCTCCTCATCATCTTTTTCATCCAACGAGCTCACAGTTTCATCAATTTCTTCTTCCATAGCTTCCTGCAAAATATTAGTCTCTTCTTGGATAGCGGAGAAGACCTCAATATATGGTTTAACATAGGCATTAGAAGCATAATTATCATAGCAATATTCAAGTATGGCAAAATTTTCAGATTTGTAAAGAGTGGCATCATACTTTTCAATCAAAGAAGCAATTTCATAATCACACTTAAAAGCAACAAATTCTTCAATTTGTTGAACATCATAGTAATTATAAACACCCTTAGCATACGGAGATACAATTCCATTATCAAACTCACATTGGTAGGGAAGGTGTTTCTTAGGGTTTTTAGAACAACAAGTAACATCATATATTTCACATAAATTCCAAGCATAGCATTGCAAACGTTGAATTTGATCCCATAATAGTTTCCCTTTTTCGGATATACGGTGTCGCACATAACAAGCATGCTCATCTAAAGATTTTCCCTCAACTAAGCTAGTTGGGGTTTCAGCACGAGCACAAAGGGATCGAAGATGATCCAAGTAAAAAGCTTTAGTAGTGTGATAAATTTTGAGTGGTTCTTCAACCATTGGAGCAGTATGTACAACTAATTTTTTTGGTATTTTGCATTTCCTACCCATAACTGAAGATAGAAAACAACTTAGAACAGCAAATAAAAATTACTTAGTGATAAAGCAAACAAGCACACACGAGAATATTCACCCCACGCTATGACTCCCCGGCAACGGTGCCAGAAAAAGGTCTTGATAACCCACAAGTGTAGGGGATCGCAATAGTTTCCGATAAGTAAGAGTGTCGAACCCAACGAGGAGCTAAAGGTAGAATAAATATTCCCTCATGTTCTATCGACCATCGATACAACTCTACGCACGCTTGACGTTCGCTTTACCTCGAACAAGTATGAAACTAGAAGTACTTTGTAGGTGTGATAGGATAGGTTTGCAAGATAATAAAGAGCACGTAAATATAAACTAGGGGCTGTTTAGATAAAGAAGCAATAAAGTAAATATTAGTAGAGAGCTTTTTGTTACGAGAAATTTATTTGTCCAAGGCAATCGATAACTAGACCGGTAATCATTGTTGCAATTCTATTTGAGGGAGAGGCATAAGCTAACATACTTTCTCTACTTGGATCATATGCACTTACGATTGGAACTCTAGCAAGCATCCGCAACTACTAAAGATTCATTAAGGTAAAACCCAACCATAGCATTAAAGTATCAAGTCCCCTTTTATCCCATACGCAAACAACCTACTTACTCGGGTTTGTGTTTCAGTCACTCAGGCAACCCACCATAAGCAAATCATAAACATATTGCAAACCCTACGGCGGGAATCCCTCACGCTTGCGTGACACGGAGGGCACAATAGGACATCACAAATAATAAAACATGCAACTCAAACCAATCACGATCATCAATTAACCCATAGGACAAAACGGATCTACTCAAACATCATAAGATAGCCATACATCATTGGGAATAATATACATCGTTGAGCACCATGTTTAAGTAGAGATTACATCGGGTAAGAGAGAGGTTACTGTAAGTGCATCTAGTGCCACCCCTAGTTGGTTTTGGAGTATTGATGACAAAGTTGGTTGAGGGACTAATGCGTTTGTGAGAATTGCAGGATAACGCAGGTAGTGTCCCTCATTGATTTGGTTTACCTACCGGAGATGACCCCTAAAAATGTATGAAGACATTGACGACAATGGTGGTATGTGAAGATATTCACATTAAAGACTATGACATGAGACAATGAGTGAAGACTATGGAGCGCGAAGACTGTGTTGTTTTGTTGTTTCCTTTTCTTCTTTGTTGAGTCATAGGAACCACCATACTGTTAAGTGGGGTCCAAGTGAACAAAGTCAGAATGACTGAAGTGATGCTCAACCCAAATCCTATGTCTTCGAGCGAAGACAATGAGAGCAAATCTTATCCAGAGCTGGATGAGTCAGCTTTGCTTGTAGCCCAAGTAAAGTTTCCGTGTGTGTTTGAAATCTGACCGTTGGAACACGTGTCAGTTCCTTAGTGACCCAGAGTCATTTCGGACATATCAGGTCGGGTTGCCTTGTGGCTATAAATAGCCCACCCCCTACACCATAAATTGGTGGCTGCTCAGAGTTAGTTTATGGCTTTTGTCGTTTGAGAGCAACCCACCTCGAAGCCTTTGAGAGAGAGAAATCCTTGCGAGGACAAAGCCCAAACACCCAGAGCCAAAGAGTGTTAGGCATCACTGAAGTCTTTCTGTGTGTGTGACCTGAAGACTTATTACACTTGAGGACTGTGTATCCTCCAGCCGGTTAGGCATTGCGTTCTGAGCATCCAAGAGTCATTGTGGATTGCCGGTGAACGGAGTCTGTGAAGGTTCGGAAGTCTACCTTGAAGACTTACCAGAGTGATTAGGCGAGGACTGTGTGTCCTTAGCTCAAGGGGAATAAGGTGAAGACGCGGTCTTCTGAGTTGAATCTCAGCCTCCTTAACCAGATGTACAGTTGTCACAGCAACTAGAACTGGTCCAACAAATCCTGTGTTTTCAACAAGTGACTGGTTCTATCCTCTAACTCCCCTTACCTTAAGTTTGTCTTCGTGAAGTCATTGCCTATTTGTCATATCTGTTTGACTTCATTGCTTGACTGCTATCATTGATTGGCTTCATACTATCTTCCATCCTGATCCTTACTACCAAGCTGCTATTAGTCTTTGTACTTTCACATTATTGCATACTTGAGTATGGCTTGCTTGTTGTAGTTTATCTTCCGCTGCATATCAATTAGGTCATTTCTATTGTTTGTCTTCGAAACTTCCATGTTTTGAAGACTTTGATAAAAATCACCTATTCACCCCCCCTCTAGTCGATAACTAGCACTTTCAGTTACACCGCTGCATAGAGGGAGGAAGAGTTGGTGGAGATGTTGGTGAAGATGGCGGCGGTGTTGGTGAAGATCGTGGTGATGATGATGGCCCCCGGTAGCGCTCCGGCGCCACCGGAAGCAAGGGGGAGAGAGCCCCCCTTCTTCTTCTTCTTCCTTGACCTTCTCCCTAGATGGGAGAAGGGTTTCCCCTCTGGTCCTTGGTTCCCATGGCATGGGAGGGGCGAGAGCCCCTCCGAGATTGGATCTCTCTCTCTGTTTCTGTGTTCTCTGATTCTACCCCTTTACCGTTTCCTTTATATCTGGAGATCCGTAACTCCGATTGGGGAGAATCTTTCGCCCAGATCTTTCTCATAAAATTAGTTTCTTGCGCTAGAAGAAGAGAGTCAACCGCCTTACAGGTGGCCCACGAGAGCCCAGGCCGCGCCCAGGGGGGAGGGCGCGCCCCCTGTCTCGTGGCCACCCCGGACACCGTTTCACGTTGATTTTACTTCCCAAAAATCATAAATATTCCAAAAAAAATCTCCGTCCATTTTTATCCCATTTGGACTCCGTTTGATATTGGGTTTCTGCGAAACAAAAAAACATGCAACAGACAAGAACTGGCACTAGGCACTGGATCAATATGTTAGTCCCAAAAAATAGTATAAAAAGTTGGCCAAAGTATATGGAAGTTGAATAATATTGGCATGGAACAATAAAAAATTATAGATACGACAGAGACGTATCACACTACCAAGGTTCATGAATTTCACACGAGTTTTGTATTTACAAGAATTATAAAAGCAAGCACCTCAACATTTGCCGGAGAGCCACGGTGCCATGGTGTTTGAAATTCATCCCCGTTTCTCGAATGGGACGTAAGAATCAACCCATGGACACGTATATCATTTTAAAACCCATTTTGGTGCACCGGAGCATGTGCATGTGGTTTAATTTTGAATTGTGCACCTGTGAAATGCCTAGAAAACCAACTTACCATATAAAAATGTCCAAACGAACCCTGAATAATTCCAATTTTTTTGAAGACACACCTATAGTTGCATGTTCACTACAGATAGAAGTTCTAGCAATTCAAACACTATCCTTTGCAGCTGTGACCCCATTATGTAATTCAAATCAAGATGAAAAATCAAGTAGATCCCACACAGTTTATTATCACCAACCGTGTGAGATGAAGTACAAAATACCTGGAGCACCGTTGGTGTATAGTACGCCTATGGCTTATGCGAGAAGGTTCGTAGGCTACAGTCCATAGCCGGCGTGTCAAGAACACTAGCTCGCTCCCCAAATATCATTTCACTGTTCAATCGTCAGTGGTGAAAGATGGGGACGTGGACCTGCGTCTCGAGGGCAACTTCGGCGGCCCACTCCGGCGAGAGAGCGGCCGCAGACGCCAGGCATGTGCTAACAAGCTTCGTGAGGGCGACCAGAATCTGCGACCGGGCGGCCAAGGCAGCCCAAACAGTCGCTGTTGCTTCTAAGGCGGTGGCAGCAACATCTGCTTCGTGGATAGCAACTGGCAAAGCGGCACAACAACTATTCGTTCCGCTGCGGTGGCCTTAGCCCTGATGGAGGCCGCCCAGGACCATGTCGAGGCCGCCCAGGCCCAGCTCGTGGCGGTCACCGCACAAATCGAAAGAAGCTTCTCCAACAACGGTCGGCAACCCACAACCAAAGAGTTGGCAATCGTCGAGAGTGTTCGAGTAGCTGTCCAATCCTGCGTGGCATACCTTGCCATGACGGAGCCCGTCAAAGCCCAGATGGCGGCCGCCCATGCCTAGCTCATGGAGGCGTTTTCCAAAGAGATGGCGGACGCGGATGGTGAGATGCTTGCCAAGTATGGTGCGATGGATGCCATGGAGCCCCTTCCCCAGTCAACCATCGGGCGCGAGCTAGACAGGGAGGAGGCGGCGAAGATCGACGAGCACCAGCCATAGTAGTACTCTTTGTTTTGTTTAATTAAGAGCGTTGGTCTTTAATTTCTTAGAGTAATATTTATTCTAGCTAGCTCTATTTAATTGCTGAACTTGCTCGATTAAGAAGTGTGGGTGTGTTGTAGTCTCCTTTGTGTACCCAAATTATGCGATGACGTGGATGAGCACTATAACCAGGGAAATTGGAAACCAAATTTTTGACGTTCAAACTCATAGCACACGGGTTAAGCTATCTGAATCGTTTGTGATGTTCACATATCATACACAGTTCTGCATAAGGGACCATGTCTGATGACACTTTGCGCGCTAGTTTTTTTGCTGAAGCGATTCCAAATTTTCGGCTTCCGCGGAAATATCTACCCCCCGCCCCCTCCCCCTTACCAAAAGCCACATTTCCCCTGTTTGTGCCTTCCTTTCCAAGTTGAAACCTTCACTCCTTGCTTGCAGCGCCGCCTCCCTCACCGGCAACCCTCCTTCACGCTGCCCGGCCTCGCCTATCGAGGCAGGTAATCCACACCCTACCCCCTCCTCCTCCTCCTTCCACATCCCACATGCCCCGACCGCCGTCTCGAGCGCGATACCTTCCACCCAAATCACCGACCCCTCCACGAAATAAGCGCCACCCTAAGCCATGGTGCATGCAGTTTAGCCAAGATCTCAAGGGGCATTTGGCAGCGGAGAAGAAAATCACGGCCGCACACGCAGATGAGGTCGTGATGGCTGCCATTCGCGCCGACCCCCAGATCTTGGAGGAGCACCTTGCCATTTGCTAGCTACGCCGGTTAAGCATGCTTGGTTTACCCATTGCGTGTGCCGCTCCTGCCTTTCCTTAACAAATTCTAGTGAATTGTGCTATCTACTTTTACCATGCAATCTGTTGCTCTAGTGTATATGTTCTATATGTCGTGCAATGTGGTGCTCACTTATTAACTATTTGGTTAATTAGTTGTCATGTTCAGTTAACTGTTTGGTTCAATTCTGCAAATGTGATGTTCAATTATTTAGGGTGCAATTTTGTATTGTCTTCCATGTGAGAAATAAATTGAGTTTTTCTTTACGAAATACATGAGAAACAAATCCAATTGCTACATTTCCAAGTTCTCAAGCATGCTTGGTTTGGTTAATTGTTTGATCTTCTAGTATGTTATACATTGTGCAATGTGGTGCTCAGTTAACGTTTGGTTCATTTGTTGTGGTGTTTAGTTAACTGTTTGGTTCCATTCTGCAATGCAATGTTCAATTGTTGTGGGTGCATTCTGTTATTGTATACCATGTGAGAAATAAATTGAATTTGGCTATACTAAATACATGAGAAACAAATACAGTTGCTATATTTCCAAGTTGATAAGCATGCTTGGTTTGGTCAACTGTCTGATCTTCTATTAGGAGTATGTTATATTGTGCAATGTGGTGCTCAGTTAATGTTTGGTTCATTTGTTGTGGTGTTTAGTTAATTGCTTGGTTCAATTCTGCAATGTCCAATTGTCATGGGTACAATTTTGTATTGTTGTGCATGTGAGGAATAATCGAATTTGGTTGCACTTAATACATGGGAGACATATACAATTGCTATATTTCCTAGTTCTTAATGAAGCTTGGTTTGGATAAATGAGTTTTCCATGTGGCTTGAATTAATCTGATGAATCTGCAATGTGCTTATTTTTCATCAACATATTTTACTGATAGCATGCGAACCCTTACTTAACCTGATGACTAACTACCTTATATGTGTTGCAGGGAAACAATATAATGGGAAGCACTGAGGTTTACAATCGAGGTTAGCACGTGCATGGTCTGTTGTCTAATAGCACATTATTGTCTAATTGCAGGAACCATTATAATACTTAGGTTTTTAACAATTTGGTCTTGCACATGTAGGTCCTGCTGTTAGAGGTTTTGACCCACTGTTCGACCCTTTTTGCATATGGGGAAATGAGTTGTCCATGAATATCAATCAAGTCAAGAAACTCAAAAAGATTGTTAGGATAAAGAAATTGGCGACAAAAAACAACAAGATCTTTGTTTGCACAATGAAGAAGACATCAGTTCACTACATGATGGTACTAACTATCATACCTTGTCTTTTTTATTCCTTTACCCCATTTCCAACATAGAGAAGATATTTATGCACATCCTTGTTTTCAGGCCTTTCCAAAACAGTTCATCGATGATTACCTCTCAAACCACCTGTATGGACAGGAGGCGAGGAAGGTATTCATACAACACCCACGGTTCAATATTGAAGTGTTCCTGAAGAGGATGAATGATGGACGGTTAATCATCCACAGGCACTGGCCTAAAGTTGCAAAGACCTTCAACATCAATGAAGGCTCAATATTCGCCTTCCGCTTCAGCAGTTTTCCTGATGAGATGCATCTGCCTATATACCGTCTATGATGCTAATTTTGAAAGGTTCTAGATGTTGTATGTGAAACTTGGTGCTGGTGCAGTTGTGTAATGGGGTAGCTGAGTGCTGAAGCTATATCATGTTGTACTTTGATGTATTTCAATTATGAAATCCTGCTTCCTTAATATGGGAATGAAATATATTATGTGTTTAATATGAATGTCAATTAGATTAATAAATGGATTATTAATAATAGGGCAATTAGCCTGCTAATGGCGAATTAGCCTACTAATTGGTTTTTGCTATTGCAAACGGTTATTGAGAAAATACCGTGGGCGATGACCTAAGGCAACGCAAACAATTTCTAGGAATAAACCATGTTGGATCGATGAACAATTACACACGGCATTCTCTTCAAAACTGTTTGCCTTAGGCCACCTTGCGCAAACGTTTACCGCATAAAAACTATGTGTGATGGATAGCCTTGGCCACATAGTTTCTTATATGCACCGTGTGTGATGCATTCAATACTGCAAACTGAAAGTGCTAGTTATCGACTAGAGGGGGGGGGGTGAATAGGCGATTTTTATGAAAGTCTTCAAAACATGGGAGTTTCAAAGATAAACAGGAGAAACAACACTATTCGTATGCAGCGGAAGGTAGACTACACTAGACAAGCCATAGTCAAGTATTCAATGAAGTGAAAGCACGAAGACTATTAGCAGCTAGGTACTAAGGATCAGGGTGGAAGATAGTATGAAGCTAATCATAACAAGTAGTCAAACTGTGAAGTCAAACAGATTATGCAATCAGGCAAAGGCTTCACGAAGACAAACGATAAGTAAAGAGAAGTGAGAGATAGAACCAGTAGCTTCAGGGAGACAGTGGTTTGTTCGACCAGTTCCAGTTGCTGTGACAACTGTATGTCTGGTTAGGGAGGCTGAGATTCAACTCAGAAGTCCGCATCTTCACCTTATTCCCCTTGAGCGAAGGACACATAGTCCTCGCCCAATCACTCTGGTAAGTCTTCAAGGTAGACTTCCAAACCTTCACAGACTTCGTTCACCGGCAATCCACAATGACTCTTGGATGCTCAGAATGCGACGCCTAACCAGCTGGAGGATTCACAGTCCTCAAGTGTAACACGTCTTCAGATCACGCGAAGAGAAAGACTTCAGTGATGCCAAACACTCTCTGGGCTCTCGGTGGTTTGGGCTTTGTCCTCGCAAGGATTCTCTCTCTCAAAGGCTTCAGAGGTGGGTTGCTCTCAAACGACAAAAGCCGTATCTAACTCTGAGCAGCCACCAATTTATGGTGTAGGGGGTGGGCTATTTATAGCCACTGGGCAACCCCACCTGATTTGTACGGAATGACCCTGGGTCACTAAGGAATTGACACGTGCACAACGGTCAGATTTCAAACACACGCGAAAGCTTGACTTGGGCTACAAGTAAAGCTGACTTATCAGACTCTAGATAAGATTTGCTCTCATTGTCTTCTCTCGAAGACATAGGATTTTGGTTGAGCATCACTTCAGTCACTCTGACTTTGTTCACTTGGACCCCACTTAACAGTGTGGTGGTTCCTATGACTCAACAAAGAAGAAAAGAAACAACGAAACTACTAAGTCTTCGCGCTCCATAGTCTTCACGAAATGTCTTCTCCTGTCATAGTCTTCAGTGTGAATGTCTTCACGTACCACCATTATCTTCAATGTCTTCATACATTTTTAGGGGTCAGCTCTGGTAGGTAAACCGAATCAAGGAGGGACTACTACCTGTGTTATCCTGCAATTCTCACAAACACATTAGTCCCTCAACCACGTTTGTCGTCAATACTCCAAAACCAAACTAGGGGTGGCACTAGATGCACTTACAATCTCCCCCTTTTTGGTGATTGATGACAAACTGGTTGAAGTTTTCAACGGGGATATAAATATGTGAAATTGTAAAGGATGAGGTATTGTCTTCGTAAGTAGCAAAAGGCTCCCCCTGAAGATGTGCATAGAAATAATTTGCTTTTGGAATGCGAATGCACATGGCACGTTCTACTTGTGGAGATCCTCTTCAACTTATGAAGACAAATCATCATGCATGATTCAATGTAACGAAGATAATGACATGCATAATGAAAAATGGACGTCTGCAAAATGATTTAAGTGTGGAAGTTATCATCGCATCACAATATAGAAAATAAGTAGCAGATGAAATGTATCAAGAGCAAGAGTTGTAAACACTAGGCAAACTATAATACAACCGCCCATATGAACCCGCTTGAAGACTATCAACTCATAGCTTCTCCCCCTTTTGTCAGTAAGGACCAAAAAGGGTTGAAGATAGTGAGCCTCTACTCGTTCCCATAAGGAGTAGGAGAAGATGCAGGGTTGGTGTCGAGGTTTGGCGGTGCAGACGAACTTGGAGCAGTGTCGATACGCGTTGGAGGTGGCGAAGTAGCATCATCGTGATCATCGATCACACGAGCATTCACGGTTGCAGCAGAAGAGGAGTACTCCGAGTCTTCAAGAGATGGAGTGCGCTGCAGAACAACATTTCTGGGCAGAGTGGAATCAAACTTGAATCATTCTAAGAAGCCATCATCCTGAAGATCTTCCTCAGCACACATAAGCGTCAGCTCTTTCCATGTGCATCGACAGGTTTCATGTGCGACAAAGGCATTCTTGTAGGGGAACGTAGCAGAAATTCAAAATTTTCCTATGAGTCACCAAGATCTATCTATGGAGAAACCAGCAACGAGGGGAAGGAGAGTGCATCTACATACCCTTGTAGATTGCTAAGCGGAAGCGTTCAAGAGAACGGGGTTGAAGGAGTCGTACTCGTCGTGATCCAAATCACCGGAGTTCCTAGTGTCGAACGGACGGCACCTCTGCGTTCAACACACGTACAGCCCGGTGACGTCTCCTCCTTCTTGATCCAGCAAGGGGAGAGGAGAAGTTGAGGGAGAGCTCCGGCAGCACGACAACGTGGTGGTGGAGCTTGCAGTTCTCCGGCAGGGCTTCACCAAGCACTACGGAGGACGAGGAGGTGTTGGGAGGGAGAGGGCTGCGCCAGGGGCAAGGGTGAAGCTCCCATGCGCCTCCCCACTATATATAGGGGTGGAGGGGGCTGGTTTCTTGCCCTGCAAGTCCATTGGGGCGTTGGCAAAGGTGGGAGGAAATAAATCACATCATTTCCTTCCCCACCGATTGTTATCCCCCCTTTTTAGGGATCTTGATCTTATCCCTTTGGGATATGATCTTATTCCTTCTAAGGGGGGATCTTGGTGCGCCTTGACCAGGGGTGTGGGGCCTTGCCCCCACTACCCACGTTCATGTGGGTCCCCCCATGCAGGTGGGCCCCACTCCGGAACCTTCTAGAACCTTCCCGGTACAATACCGAAAAATTCCGAACATTTTCCGGTGGCCAAAATAGGACTTCCCATATATAAATCTTTACCTCCAGACCATTCCGGAACTCCTCGTGACGTCTGGGATCTCATCCGGGACTCCGAACAACATTCGGTAACTGCACACTAATTCCCATAACAACTCTAGCGTCACCGAACCTTAAGTGTGTAGGCCCTACGGGTTCGGGAACCATGCAGACATGACCGAGACAACTCTCCGGCCAATAACCAACAGCGGGATCTGGATACCCATGTTGGCTCCCACATGTTCCACGATGATCTCATCGGATGAACCACGATGTCGAGGATTCAATCAATCCCGTATTCAATTCCCTTTGTCTAGCGGTATTGTGCTTGCCCGAGATTCGATCGTCGGTATCCCGATACCTTGTTCAATCTCGTTACCGGCAAGTCTCTTTACTCGTTCCGTAACACATCATCCCGTGATCAACACCTTGGTCACATTGTGCACATTATGATGATGTCCTACCGAGTGGGCCCAGAGATACCTCTCCGTTTACACGGAGTGACAAATCCCAGTCTCGATTTGTGCCAACCCAACAGACACTTTCGGAGATACCTGTAGTGCACCTTTATAGCCACCCAGTTATGTTGTGACGTTTGGTACACCCAAAGCATTCCTACGGTATCCGGGAGTTGGACAATCTCATGGTCTAAGGAAATAATACTTGACATTAGAAAAGCTTTAGCATACGAACTACACGATCTTTGTGCTAGGCTTAGGATTGGGTCTTGTCCATCACATCATTCTCCTAATGATGTGATCCCGTTATCAACGACATCCAATGTCCATGGTCAGGAAACCGTAACCATCTATTGATCAAGGAGCTAGTCAACTAGAGGCTTACTAGGGACATGGTGTTGTCTATGTACCCACACATGTATCTGAGTTTCCTATCAATACAATTATAGCATGGATAATAAACGATTATCATGAACAAGGAAATATAATAATAACTAATTTATTATTGCCTCTAGGGCATATTTCCAACAGTCTCCCACTTGCACTAGAGTCAATAATCTAGTTCACATCGCCATGTGATTAACACTCACAGGTCACATCGCCATGTGACCAACATCCAAAGAGTTTACTAGTGTCATTAAACTAGTTCACATCATCATGTGATTAATACTCAATGAGTTCTGGGGTTTGATCATGTTTTGCTTGTAAGAGAGGTTTTAGTCAACGGGTCTGCAACATTCAGATCCGTATGTACTTTGCAAATCTCTAGGTCATATTGTAAATACTGCTTCCATGCTCCACTTGGAGCTATTCCAAATGGTTGCTCCACTATACGTATCCGGTTTGCTATTCAGAGCCATTCAGATAGGTGTTAAAGCTTGCATCGACGTAACCCTTTACGCCGAACTCTTTATCACCTCCATAATCGAGAAACATGTCCTTATTTACTCCAAGGACAATTTTGACCACTGTCCAATGATCCATTCCTGGATCATTCTTGTACCCCTTGACTGACTCATGGCAAGGCACAGTTCCGGTGCGGTACACAGCATAACATACTATAGAGCCTACGTCTGAAGCATAGGGGACAACATTCGTCCTTTCTCTCTCTTCTGCCTTGGTCGAGCTTTAAGTCTTAACTTCATACCTTACATCTCAGGCAAGAACTCCTTCTTTGACTGATCCATCTTGAACACCTTCAAGATCATGTCAAGGTATATGCTCATTTAAAAGTACCATTAAGCGTTTTTGATCTATCCTCATAGATCTTGATGCTCAATGTTTCAAGTAGCCTAATCCAGGTTTTCTATTGAAAAACACCTTTCAAATAACCCTATATGCTTTCCAGAAATTCTACATCATTTCTGATCAACAATATGTCAACAACATATACTAATCAGAAATTCTATAGTGCTCCCACTCACTTCTTTGGAAATACAAGTTTCTCATAAACTTTGTATAAACCCAAAATCTTTGATCATCTTATCAAAGTGCATATTCCAACTCCGAGATGCTTACTCAAGTCCTTAGAAGGATCGCTGGAGCCAGCATACCTTTTAGCATCTTTAGGATCAACAAAACTTTTCTGATTGTATCACATACAACCTTTCCTTACAAAAACTGGTAAGGAAACTCGTCTTGACATCCATCTGCCAGATTTCATAAATGCAGCTAATGCTAACATGATTCCGACGGACTTAAACATCGCTACGGATGAGAAAATCTCATCGTAGTCAACTCCTTGAACTTGTGAAAAACTCTTCGCCACAAGTCGAGCTTCATAGATGGTGACATTACCGTCCACGTCCGTCTTCTTCTTAAAGATCCATTTATCTCAATGGCTTGCCGATCATCGGGCAAGTCCACCAAAGTCCATGCTTTGTTCTGATACATGGATCCTATCTCGGATTTCATGGCTTCTAACCATTTGTCGGAATTTGGGCCCACCATCGCTTCTCCATAGCTCGTAGGTTCATTGTTGTCTAGCAACATGACCTTCAAGACAGGATTACTGTACCACTCTAAAGTAGTACGCATCCTTGTCACCCTACGAGGTACGGTAGTGACTTGATCCAAAACTTCATGATCACTATCATAAGCTTCTACTTCAATTGGTGTAGGAGCCACAGGAACAACTTCCTGTGACCTACTACATACTTGTTGAAGTGACGGTTCAATAACCTCATCAAGTCTCCACCATCCTCCCACTCAATTTTCGAGACAAACCTTTCCTCGAGAAAGGACCCGATTCAAGAAACAATCCCTATTGCTTTCGGATCTGAATTAGGAGGTATACCCAACTGTTTTGGGTGTCCTATGAAGATGCATTTTATCCGCTTTGGGTTCGAGCTTATCAACCTGAAACTTTTTCACATAAGCGTCGCAGCCCCAAACTTTTAAGAAACGACAACTTAGGTTTCTCCAAACCATAGTTCAAACGGTGTCGTCTCAACGGAATTACGTGGTGCCCTATTTAAAGTGAATGCGGTTGTCTCTAATGCCTAACCCATGAACGATAGTGGTAATTCGATAAGAGACATCATGGTACGCACCATATCCAATAGGGTGCAACTATGAAGTTCGGACACACCATCACACTATGGTGTTCCAGGCGGTATTAATTGTGAAACAATTTCCACAATGTCTTAATTGCGTGCCAAAGCTCGTAACTCAGATACTCATCTCTATGATCATATCATAGACATTTTATCCTCTTGTCACGATGATCTTCAACTTCACTCTGAAATTACTTGAACCATTCAATAATTCAGACTTGTGTTTCATCAAGTAAATATACTTAGTATCTACTCAAATCATCTGTGAAGTAAGAACATAACGATATCCACTGCGTGCCTTAGCACTTATTGGACTGCACACATCAAAATGTATTACTTCCAACAAGTTGCTATCTTGTTCCATCTTACTGAAAACGAGGCTTTTCAGTCATCTTGCCCATGTGGTATGATTTGCATATCTCAAGTGATTCAAAATCAAGTGAGTCCAAACGATCCATCTGCATGGAGTTTCTTCATGCGTATACACCAATAGACATGGTTCGCATGTCTCAAACTTTTCAAAAACGAGTGAGTCCAAAGATCCATCAACATGGAGCTTCTTCATGCGTTTTATACCAATATGACTTACATGGCAGTGCCACAAGTAAGTGGTACTATCATTACTATCTTATATCTTTTGGCATGAAAATGTGTATCACTACGATCGAGATTCAATAAACCATTCCTTTAGGTGCAAGACCATTGAAGGTATTATTCAAATAAACAGAGTAACCATTATTCTCCTTAAATGAATAACCGTATTGCGATAGACATAATCCAATCATGTCTATGCTCAACGCAAACACCAAATGACAATTATTCAGGTTTAATACTAATCTTGATGGTAGAGGGAGCGTGCGATGTTTGATCACATCAAACTTGGAAACACTTCCAACACATATCGTCAGCTCACCTTTAGCTAGTCTCCGTTTATTCCGTAGCTCTTTTATTTCGAGTTACTAACACTTAGCAACCGAAACCGGTATCTTAATACCCTGGTGCTACTAGGAGTACTAGTAAAGTACACATTAACATAATGTATATCCAATATACTTCTATCGACCTTGCCAGCCTTCTCATCTACCAAGTATCTAGGGTAATTCTGCTCCAGTGGCTGTTCCCCTTATTACAGAAGCACTTAGTCTCGGGTTTGGGTTCAACCTTGGGTTTCTTCACTAGAGCAGCAGCTGATTTGCCGTTTCATGAAGTATCCCTTCTTGCCCTTGCCCTTCTTGAAACTAGTGGTTTCACCAACCATCAACAATTGATGCTCCTTCTTGATTTCTACTTTCGCGGTGTCAAACATCGCGAATACCTCAAGGATCATCATATCTATCCCTGATATGTTATAGTTCATCACGAAGCTCTAGCAGCTTGGTGGCAATGACTTTGGAGAAACATCACTATCTCATCTGGAAGATCAACTCCCACTCGATTCAAGTGATTGTTGCACTCAGACAATCTGAGCACAAGCTCATTGATTGAGCTTTCTCCCTTAGTTTGCAGGCTAAGAAAATCGTCGGAGGTCTCATACCTCTTGACGTGGGCACGAGCCTGAAATCCCAATTTCAGCCCTCGAAACATCTCATATGTTCCGCGATGTTTCGAAAACATCTTTGGTGCCTCTACTCTAAACCATTTAACTGAACTATCACGTAGTTATCAAAACGTGTATGTCCGATGTTCGCAACATCCACAAATGATGTTTGGGGTTCTGCACACTGAGCGGTGCATTAAGGACATAAGCTTTCTACTGATCGCATAATCGCTACTATCAACTTTCAACTATATTTTCTCTAGGAACATATCTAAACAGTGGAAGTAAAGCGCGAGCTTACGACATAATTTGCAAAGATCTTTTAACTATGTTCAGGATAATTAAGTTCATCTTATGAACTCCCACTCAGATAGACATCCCTCTAGTCATCTAAGTGATTACATGATCCGAGTCAACTAGGCCGTGTCCGATCATCACGTGAGACGGACTAGTCATCATCGGTGAACATCTTCATGTTGATCGTATCTACTATACGACTCATGCTCGACCTTTCGGTCTCTTGTGTTCTGAGGCCATGTCTGTACATGCTAGGCTCGTCAAGTTAACCTAAGTGTTTCGCGTGTGTAAATCTGGCTTACACCCGTTGTATGTGAACGTAAGAATCTATCACACCCGATCATCACGTGGTGCTTCGAAACGACGAACTTTCGCAACGGTGCACAGTTAGGGGGAACACTTTCTTGAAATTTTAATGAGGGATCATCTTATTTACTACCGTCGTTCTAAGCAAATAAGATGCATAAACATGATAAACATCACATGCAATCAAATAGTGACATGATATGGCCAATATCATTTTGCTCCTTTTGATCTCCATCTTCGGGGCTCCATGATCATCATCGTCACCGGCATGACACCATGATCTCCATCATCATGATCTCCATCATCGTGTCTCCATGAAGTTGTCTCGCCAACTTATTACTTCTACTACTATGGCTACCGGTTAGCAATAAAGTAAAGTAATTACATGGCGTTGTTCAATGACACGCAGGTCATACAATAAATAAAGACAACTCCTATGGCTCCTGCCGGTTGTCATACTCATCGACATGCAAGTCGTGATTCCTATTACAAGAACATGATCAATCTCATACATCACATATCACTCATCACATTCTTCATGGCCATATCACATCACATAGCATACCCTGCAAAAACAAGTTAGACGTCCTCTAATTGTTGTTTGCATGTTTTACGTGGCTGCTATGGGTTTCTAGCAAGAACGTTTCTTACCTACGCAAAACCACAACGTGATATGCCAATTGCTATTTACCCTTCATAAGGACCCTTTTCATCGAATCCATTCCGACTAAAGTGGGAGAGACTGGCACCCGCTAGCCACCTTATGCACCAAGTGCATGTCAGTCGGTGGAACCTGTCTCACGTAAGTGTACGTGTAAGGTCGGTCCGGGCCACTTCATCTGACAATACCGTTGAAACAAGATTGGACTAGTAACGGTAAGCATATTGAACAAAATCAACGCCCACAACTACTTTGTATTCTACTCGTGCAAAGAATCTACGCAATAAACCTAGCTCATGATGCCACTGTAGGGGAACGTAGCAGAAATTCAAAATTTTCCTACGAGTCACCAAGATCTATCTATGGAGAAACCAACAACGAGGGGAAGGAGAGTGCATCTACATACCCTTGTAGATCGCTAAGCGGAAGCATTCAAGAGAACGGGGTTGAAGGAGTCGTACTCGTCGTGATCCAAATCACCGGAGATCCTAGTGCTGAACGAACCGCACCTCCGCGTTCAACACACGTACAGCCCGGTGATGTCTCCTCCTTCTTGATCCAACAAGGGGAGAGGAGAAGTTGAGGGAGAGCTCCGGCAGCACGACGGCGTGGTGGTGGAGCTTGCAGTTCTCCGGCAGGGCTTCGCCAAGCACTACGGAGGACGAGGAGGTGTTGGGAAGGGAGAGGGCTGCGCCAGGGGCAAGGGTGAAGCTCCCATGTGCCTCCCCACTATATATAGGGTGGAGGGGGCTGGCTTCTTGCCCTCCAAGTCCATTGGGGCGTTGGCAAAGGTGGGAGGAAAGAAATCACATCATTTCCTTCCCCACCGATTGTTATCCCCCCTTTTTAGGGATCTTGATCTTATCCCTTCGGGATATGATCTTATTCCTTCTAAGGGGGGATCTTGGTGCGCCTTGACCAGGGGTGTGGGGCCTTGCCCCCACTACCCACGTTCATGTGGGTCCCCCCATGCAGGTGGGCCCCACTCCGAAACCTTCTAGAACCTTCCCGGTACAATACCGAAAAATCTCGAACATTTTCTGATGGCCAAAATAGGACTTCCCATATATAAATCTTTACCTCCGGACCATTCCGGAATTCCTCGTGACGTACGGGATCTCATCCGGGACTCCGAACAACATTCGGTAACTGCACACTAATTCCCATAACAACTCTAGCGTCACCGAACCTTAAGTGTGTAGACCCTACGGGTTCGGGAACCATGCAGACATGACCGAGACAACTCTCCGGCCAATAACCAACAACAGGATCTGGATACCCATGTTGGATCCCACATGTTCCATGATGATCTCATCGGATGAACCACGATGTCGAGGATTCAATCAATCCCGTATTCAATTCCCTTTGTCTAGCGGTATTGTGCTTGCCCGAGATTCGATCGTCGGTATCCCGATACCTTGTTCAATCTCATTACCGGGAAGTCTCTTTACTCGTTCCATAACACATCATCCCGTGATCAACCCCTTGGTCACATTGTGCACATTATAATGATGTCCTACCGAGTGGGCCTAGAGATACCTCTCCGTTTACACGGAGTGACAAATCCCAGTCTCGGTTCGTGCCAACCCAACAGACACTTTCGGAGATACCTGTAGTGCACCTTTATAGCCACCCAGTTACGTTGTGATGTTTGGTACACCCAAAGTATTCCTACGGTATCCGGGAGTTGCACAATCTCATGGTCTAAGGAAATGATACTTGACATTAGAAAAGCTTTAGCATATGAACTACACGATCTTTGTGCTAGGCTTAGGATTGGGTCTTGTCCATCACATCATTCTCCTAATGATGTGATCCCGTTATCAACGACATCCAATGTCCATGGTCAGGAAACCGTAACCATCTATTGATCAACGAGCTAGTCAACTAGAGGCTTACTAGGGACATGGTGTTGTCTATGTACCCACACATGTATCTGAGTTTCCTATCAATACAATTATAGCATGGATAATAAACGATTATCATGAACAAGGAAATATAATAATAACTAATTTATTATTGCCTCTAGGGCATATTTCCAACAATTCTTGGTTGCAAGGTTGCGAATGCGATTGACGTCAGTCATGATGCTCTGCATCTAGCGCTTGAGCCAATCATGATGCCTATCCTGCTTTTGATGTAGGCCAACGAGAATCTCTCGGTCATTGAGAACACGAGATCGCTTTCGAGGCCGTTGAGCAATTGTGCTGTCAGTGGCTTCGGTTTGGGCACGGTGAGGTGCATGTGTAGTACCAGCCAACAGATAGACTCGAGTGGCAGCCAACACACCTTCAATGGGCTGAGTGAAGCTCTGACGATCAATGTTATGAAGATAAGGCTTCAACAGACATATCGACATCTGGCAAGAAGACAATGTGGTTGTGTGCAGATGGCTGATAGTTGAAAGCAGTATGAAGCTTGATCAGACGCATGATCCATGGAGCATAGAACTTGAAGCAAAAAATGTCAGATCCTGATGCAGCAAGTTAATGGATGAAGAAATCTTGTGCATTGAAGCATTTGCCATGAAGAATATGGAAGACCAATGTCTTCATTGCACCTTCTAGCTTAGCCTTTGGAGAATGTCCTTTGATGGGCCAGAGAGTTCGCCTTATGATGTGATAGATTGTGCGTGGAAGATACTCAAGGTCTTCAACAAAGAACTCCGTAGGATATTCTGCATCTTGAGGCAATGGCTTCATCATACCGCGCATTTGGCTCATGTCGGGTTCTGGCTTGTGAAAGATGCTTTCTACAGCTGCAGTGTGAAGCTGACAACCAGGTTCATAGAGATCACCTGGAGTGGGCAGGCCAGTAAGCTCAATGACATCAAATGCTTTGGCTTCATGACGGACATTTCCTGTCATCCACTCAAGGACCCAAGTCTTAGGATCCATGTTGTAGCCTCTGATATGAAGAGTGGCGTAGAATTGAAGCAGCAACTCTTCATTCTAGTGCTCCTTATCAGTGACAAAATGCAGTAAGCCAGCCTCTCTGAAGCAATCTAGAGCTTCTTCTAAGCAGGGTAGGCCAGCTATGGCTTCAGTATCAAGGCGCATATGCGGAAATATGCGGCCTTGGTTGTACAGAATGCATGAATAATAGCTGCGCTGCTGATAACTCCAGAACCGATCAGATGAAATCTTGGGCCTGGTGTAGGGGTTCTTATCGCTATCGAAGAAGGTGTTGTGTGCAATGAAGCCATTGACATTGAAAGATCCTGGTGAAGTGGCAGTACCTAGAAATCTGGGCAGTCTTGGCTTTGGCTTCTGAACCTGAGGCCTGTGCTCGACATGGTAATCAAATTGAGGACCAGCAGCAGTCGGAGGAATCAGAATAGGCCATATGACAGTAACAAGGTGGCCATAGTTGTATGCTTGCTTGATGGTATGTGGACTTGGAGGCGGAATAGGAGCAGTGGCATTGACTTCAGGCTGCAGATTTGTGTCAGGTGGGGCATTGACTTCAGCTGCTTCATGGGCTTCATTGGCCACTGGTGCATTGCCCACTGTAGGCTCCACATTGGCTTCGGCCATGACAATGTCATTGACTTCAGGAATGTCATTTGTGGCAGCCTCAGGATTCTCACCCTCCACTTGACTAGCTGGAGGTTCTGGCATAGACTGTTTCTCTTCATTAACTTCTTCTTGAGTTGCAGGGGGAGTAGCGACATGCTCTTCTCCTTGTGTTGCTCTGACTGATGCAGCCGGAGGGTCTTCAGCAACATTGGCTTCAGACACAGGGACCATCACAGAAGGATTGTCTTCAGGGAACACTTGACGTGCCACTAAACTTGACAAGTTGGAGCCCTCTTCTGTGATGGTGGTCATGGAGACAGATGGCTTCAGGCCTTTGCGAAGCCATTGGAATACGGGCGACGCCTTTGGTGATGGTGATGTCTCCATGTAGTTGTCATCATTGGACATGGGGCTGATGACGGGCATAGATGATGGTTGGGGTGTACTTGGTGAGTCTTGATGTGGGGTAGCTTTCTGGGGGCGATCAGCCCATGATACATCTTGTGAAATCGGCGTCAAAGGACGACCAATACTGATAAGCTCACTATTTGTTTGAACAGGCGATGATACCGATGGGTGCTCGATCTAAGGAAGAACTTCATCATCTTCTACATTGTCTTGGGGACCAATGTCTTCAGTCGCGATAGGATCAACGACTGTAACTTCTTGTTCTTCAGGAGCCTCTGTGGAAGCAGGCTCATGTACAATCAACTGACGTTCTTGATTGTCGGATGGAGGGGAAACATAAGCAATGGGTTCAACAACAAGGGGCTCTGTAGGAGCAGCCCGATCTCTCTTCTTGTTTTTTCTCTTCTTAGGGGGTGGTGCTTCATCAGTGGTGCGCTTGGTTTTCCGCTTCCTGGCTTCGGCTTCAGCTTCCTTGGTTTTCTTCAGTTCTGAAGCCACTGTGGAGACCTTAGGCTTCGAGCCTGTCATGCTGGCAGGGAAGACAATGCGAGGTTCTTCCCGCCTTGGAGCTTCTGTGGGGGCCACAATAGACTTCTTCTTTTGCTTGGCAGCCATCTTGGGGTCAATACCAGGGCGCCCAAGTGCCTTGCGCTTTTCAGCTTCGTTGTAAGCCTGAACACATTTGGCAGCAAGAATCTTCATGCATTCTCTTGAGCCTTTGGCTTCTTCATGCTTCTTGCGAAAGGCTTCTTTAAGGTCATTCAGCATCACCTTGAATTTTTGGATATCAGCCACACTCAGCTTGGCCACATGCTTCTTGAACTGTTCCTTCTCGAAATCAATCTTGTGTTTCACTTCAACTATTCGTTGGGCCAGAGCTAGCTCAGGAGCAATTGCGCCTTGGAAGGCGACGCTGATGCCAATGGGGAGTTGAAGATCATCAAAGCTGAGATTTTGATTGTCGAACCATTCATCAATGAAATTGTGCAAGATGTTCACATCAAAGAGGGGCAGATCATTGAAGATCTCCGCCTCTTGCTTGCTCTTGATCAGCTGCTCCAGAGCATCCTCACCAAATTCTTCATCTAAAGACAAATCAATGGCTTCAGATTCGTTCCTCAGAACAGCAGCTGGTGTCAGTTCTTGACTGAGTCTCTGAACAGGTTTCTTCTGTGGATTCTCACGCTTCTTGGAGACGCGAGAGAGAACTTCAGAGGCGTTGCTTGAAGCAGGATGGGCAGTTGCCAACGGCTTCACTCGAGAAGCCTTTGGAGCAGCAGATGGTTTTGAAGCTTTAGTCTTCTTTTGCTTCCGAGGCTTTTGAGCAGGAGCTGGAGCTTCGTCGGTGTCAGAATCATCATCAGAATGATCCACTTTGGCACCTTTAATAGTAATGCTAGTGATGAGGCCAGCAAGGTTGTAGAAGGGGCCAATCCTGTTTTCATTGGCTTCACGGGTGCCATCATTCTGAGGTGAGGAAGGACCAGGGTTGAAGTCGAGCCCTAGAGCCTTCTTGTTCTTCGCAGCTGAGTCTTTGGCGAACTGGTAATTATGCTTAAAGAGATGATCTCGCGACACCATAGCAGAGAAGAAGGGTCAGAATTCTCTGGCTCTGGTCCGTGAACCATGCAAGGATAGAATTCCCGTTGGATGGCTTCGGAAAGAGATTGGGGTTGAAGATTTTTGTACACAATGTCTCCCCAGGGTGCCTTGATGGCATTCTTCTCTACATATTCTTCAGTGATGAAGCGGTATTTGAACCATTCTTCAGCCCAATATCTTCGAATCCACTAGATTTAATTCTTGCGGCCGGTATAGGTTTCTTCTGGACCAGTTTTGTACATCTCGTGCAAATCTGGAGGTAACTCCTTGGAGGTGTTACCACAATGCTATCTTCCTCCCTTTCTTGCTGACTTTTCGGTTGCCACGAAGTGTAAACTAAAAGGCTTCAATACGTGCAATGGCTTCAAACGGCTGGACTGACAAGAACTCGCTTCAAGTGAGTTGATGTGATTCTGCAAGAATTCTGCAAACGAATGCAGACTATGAGAACCAAGGGATTCTCCCGCGGACATGTACCTGTGACAGCATTAAAGGTGCGAGGGAAGGGGAAGAGGTCATATGCATTCTCAGAAGATTTTGAAGATAAATCAGTTTAAAGACATTGACCTCATAACATGAAGACATTCACTTATATGATGAGAGTTGGTTCCAGAGTTGTACAAATCCAAGAATAAGTACAATTGAGGAATCTAACTTGTGAAGAAGCATAAGCGAATATACTAGGCAGAATATGAGATGCAGAAAGAGATAGATTCATGTTCGAAGATCTAGAAACCACTTTTGGTAGGAAGGGATGAATCTATCAGATCAAAAAGACGGTAAAAAGTAAACTTTTATTACCACATGAAGAACTGCTAGACGGAGCGAAGATGGATGCCGAGCAGTTCGATCTCCAGTGCCCTAACTTGGCGACGAAAGACACCTACGGCGATGGCAGAGAAGACGAGGTCTGTAGCCGGCATGAGGATGGTGTTGAGGAGGTCGCGGCAGCTAAGCGCTTTGTCGTCGGCGGCGTCGAGAGCTAGCATAGGCGCTATGGTTTGCGAGAGATGGCGAAGGAGGAAGAAGGATTTTTGACTAAGACGAGACATGCATTTATAAGGACAAAGAAATCACAGTGCAATTACGCAGGTGCCCCTGGCTGTTCACATCTGATGGACACGTGGCGAACATGCAACTCATTGAGAGTTGTTCCATGTTCCCACGCATGCCTGGATTGTCGGGGTGGTCGTTCCGAATTCTCCGGGTTTCAGGCAAAAGGATATGTCATTAAAGCTAGACATAAATGTTTGTCACTGTATCTTCTACTGACAAGGACGCAGAGAAGACATTCGATAGTTTCAACAGAATGCATATGATTTGGATAGATAGAGCTTGAGGTAGAAAGCATAGAGAGGTTAGGGTCCGATCACATTCACTTCGATCAAAAGATTCAACACGAAGTCATAACTATAAGTGAATGCTGTGGAGGACAGAACACAAATAGTATGCAACCAGTTTAAGTCCAAATCAATCATATGAAGATAAATTCGAATATAAGTTAGAAATAAAGATAACTTAGTTATGAAGACTATGCAAACATAACGCCAAGAGAAGCACTTCAAACAAAAGTTTGGTGGCGGCGTTACCCACCGTATAGGAAGTATTAAACCCAGACACGGCGCACAATTGTCGTGGCGCTTCGAAGTCAAATTCCGCATTAATGTATTCACACTTGGAATGTATGTCTTCATTGATTGAAGATATACGTTACTTCGTGTGTTGCACATCTAAGTCATCAAAATGCATGTGTTAGGATGTGTGTCCCATTCACAGGACATTTGAGGATTCCAAGATATTTAGCTCACACCGCAACTTGCAAAACCTTTTCTCATCCAAGGGCTTAGTGAAGATATCAGCCAACTGCTCTTCTGTCTTGATGTGGATGATATCAATGTCTTCCTTCATAACATGATCTCTGAGGAAGTGATGACGAATCTCAATATGCTTTGTCTTCGAGTGCTGAACTGGATTGTTGGCAATCTTGATGGCACTCTCATTGTCGCAGTAGAGAGGCACATTCTTCAGGTGTATACCATAGTCCTTGAGAGTTTGCTTCATCCAGAGAAGCTGAGCACAGCAAGATCCAGGAGCAATGTATTCGGATTCAGCAGTGGAGAGAGATACACAGTTCTACTTCGTTGAAGCCCAACAGACAAGTGATCGTCCTAGAAAGTGACATGTGCCTGAGGTGGACTTGCGATCAACCTTGTCACCAGCATAATCGACATCTGAGAATCCAACTAGATCAAACTCTGAGCCCTTTGGATGCCATAATCCTAGTGTTGGGGTGTAAGCCAAATATCGAAGTATTCGCTTCACAGCTAAGTGATGCGATTCCTTTGGTGCCGCTTGGAATCGGGCACACATGCAAACACTAAGTATTATATCCGGCCTAGATGCACATAAATAAAGCAAAGAACCAATCATGGAGCGGTATACCTTTTGGTCGAATTCTTTACCATTGTCGTCGGGACCCAGATGACTTTTGGTTGGGATTGGCGTCGTGTATCCTTTGCAGTCTTGCATTCCAAACTTCTTTAGGCAATCTTTGAGATATTTTTCTTGAGAGATGAAGATGCCGTTGCATTGCTGACGGATTTGGAGACCCAGAAAGAACTTCAGTTCACCCATCATGGACATCTGATATTGCTCTTGCATCATATGACCAAACTCATCACTGTATTTCTTGTTGGTGGAGCCGAAGATAATGTCATCCACATATATTTGGCACACAAACAGTTCACCGTCATAAGTCTTCGTGAAGAGAGTAGGGTCCAGTGAACCAGGTTTGAAGCCTTTGCTCTTCAGGAAGTCCTTGAGCGTATCATACCAAGCGCGAGGGGCTTGTTTGAGGCCATACAGTGCCTTGTTGAGCTTGTACACCATATCAGGATGTTTTGGATCTTCAAAGCCAGGAGGTTGTGCAACATATACTTCTTCTTCTCTCTTTCCATTGAGAAAAGCACTCTTCACATCCATTTGATATAGGAGAATGTTGTGATGATTTGCATATGCAAGTAGTATGCGAATAGATTCAAGCCTTGCCACAGGAGCAAAAGTTTCATCAAAGTCAATCCCTTCCACTTGAGTGTAGCCTTGAGCAACTAGACGAGCTTTGTTTCTGACCACTTGACCATGTTCATCTTGCTTGTTGCGATATATCCATTTGGTGCCAATGATATTGTGCTTCCGAGGATCAGGACGCTTGACCAGTTCCCACACATTTTTCAACTCAAATTGTTGGAGCCCTTCTTGCATGGCTTGAATCCATTCAGGTTCCATGAAGGCTTCAGTCACTTTCGTGGGTTCTGAGATTGAGACGAATGCAAAGTGTCCAAAGAAATTGGTGAGTTGTGTTGCTCTTTGTGTGGCTCTTGAACAAGTGAGTGGACCGGGTGCATTGAGGCTATCAATCATCTTCTCAATCTGTACTTCATTTGCAACATGAGGATGAGCAAGACGAAGATTTTGCTCTTGCAGATCATTGTCATCATTTGGGGAATTGTCTTCAGGCTGAGCATTGTCTTCAGGTTGATCAGGTGCAGAAATGACAAGTTCCTCTTCAGACAGACTCTTAGAGGGTATGATTTCGCCAGTTCCCATTTGCTTGATTGACTCACTAGGGGATAACTCATCTAGCACATTTGGCAGGTGCTCTTTTTGCGAGCCGTTAGTCTCATCGAACCGCACATCCATAGTTTCAACCACTTTATAGTGAAAGAGGTTGAAGACTCTGTGGGAGTGCGAATCCTTTCTGTAACCAAGCATAAAACCTTCATGTGCTTTCGGTGCAAATTTTGAAGTGTGATGAGGATTGAAAGTGCTAGTTATCGACTAGAGGGGGGGGGGTGAATAGGCGATTTTTATCAAAGTCTTCAAAACGTGGAAGTTTCGAAGACAAACAATAGAAACGACCTAATTGATATGCAACGGAAGATAAACTACAACAAGCAAGCCATAGTCAAGTATGCAATAATGTGAAAGTACAAAGACTAATAGCAGCTTGGTAGTAAGGATCAGGATGGAGGATAGTATGAAGCCAATCAACAATAACAGTCAAGCAATGAAGTCAAACAGATATGACAAACAGGCAATGACTTCACGAAGACAAACTTAAGGTAAAGGGAGTTAGATGATAGAACCAGTCACTTGTTAAAGACATAAGATTTGTTGGACCAGTTCCAGTTGCTGTGACAACTGTACATCTAGTTAGGGAGGCTGAGATTCAACTCAGAAGACCGCGTCTTCACCTTATTCCCCTTGAGCTAAGGACACACAGTCCTCGCCCAATCACTCTGGTAAGTCTTCAAGGTAGACTTCCGAACCTTCACAGACTTCGTTCACCGGCAATCCACAATGACTCTTGGATGCTCAGAACGCAATGCCTAACCGGCTGGAGGATACACAGTCCTCAAGTGTAATAAGTCTTCAGGTCACACACACAGAAAGACTTTGCCTAATACTCTTTGGCTCTGGGTGTTTGGGCTTTGTCGGGGAAACCGATCCACGAACACCTATGGGACCGGCGGACTGGGCCCCTTTCGGTTCGGCGGGGGGCGGAGATCGCACAAAGAGCAGATCGAGGCGAAGCACACGAGCAGTTTACCCAGCTTCGGAGCTCTCCGGAGAGATAATACTCCTACTGCTGCTTGTCTGATTCTATTATCTTCTTGCTCTGGAGAGCTAAGCGTTTTTCTGGCTTCCGAATGAACCGAACCCCCTATACGTTGCGCATGGGCCTCCTTTTATACGCTAAAGGTGTCATCGACAGGTGGCAACACAGAGAAGGGTAAAAGTGTAAAAAGAGGAGTGGTTGGTACAGCTACCTGTACAGTGTATCCTACCTAACCCTGACGGCAGCGGACAAGGGCATTAAATGCCCATCTGTGTCGCCTAAACAGTGCAAAAAGGTACCGTCAGGGACGCCACCGCTCGCCACGATGGCAGTCTTGTCAGCTTCGCATGCCACTGCGCACCGCTAGCTGCACAGCCTTCCGCCACGCGCGCCTGGAAAGGCCCCCAGAGCGACATGTTGGTGGATGCGCTGGAGCGTGGGCACAGAGTGGCCGCTTGCCGCGGCAAGCGCCTTGCCGCAGTCGTTGTCTTGTCGGGCCCGGAAGCTTGTCGCTTACCGGGCCTTGCCGGGACGCGCGGCGCGTCGCGGCAAGTTCCTTGAAATTCCTTGGTTGGCCTTCCCGGCAAGCTCCTCTTGCCGGGGCCTTGTCTCCTAAGCTTAAATACTTTGTTCTTGAATGGCTCCAAAGGAACCACGGAGGACCTTGGCGGTCGCCCGGCAAGCCTTGCCGCGGGGTGCTGCAACTGCCCGTGCACAAGTTCGGGGTACTAGGGTACCCCTATTCTAGTACACCGACAAGAGCCCCCGGGCCTGGGCCATACACGGTGCCGAGCGCTGTTGGGCCAGGCCCAAAACAGGGCACGGGCACACGCGGCCTGGGTTACGCCGAATCTTGCTCCGTATCCACCACGCCCTCCCTAATGGCACGCGTTGAATGCGGCGTCGTGGGAGAGATCGTGGGTGGTTTCTTTATTCGGAAGGGCAAAACGTCCGCCCCCTCCCTCTTTATAAGCAGGGGAAACAGGGGCAGTTCGCCCATCTCGCCGTTTGTTGCTCCAACTCCAGAAATCTCCGCCGCTCCCTCCTTCTTCTCGAAGCAGAAAGAGAGCAGCGCTCCGCTCCCCATTGCCACCAGCATCACCACCGCCGCCAATCTCCCCCACCACCTCCGCCATGGCTCCAAAAGCCGACAAGGGGAAGGGCGTGAAGTCAGCCGAGGCGCAGCGGCTCGCGGCACTGCGGAAGGAGCGGACCCTCTTCTCCCCTCAGCTCGGCACGAAGGAGCTGAGGGAGTACTTCTACCTCTTCTGGTCGACGGAGATGCGGGCGCATCCGCGCATGAGGGTACTCCCGGCCACTGCTTCGAGATTGGCTCCGAACGGGTACCCCTTTTTCACGCTGTTCTTCTACTGCGGGATCTGCCCGCCTTTCTCTGAATTCTTTTGCGACATCATGAACACCTACGGGTTCCGCCTCCTTGACTTCACCCCCAACGCCGTTCTGACCATGGCAGTTTTCGCACATTTGTGCAAAAACTTTGTCGGAGTCCACCAAAATGTAGCCCTTTTCCGCCACTTCTTCATGCCTCGGGTCGAGAGAGGAGAGCCGCTTGCCGGAGGGATCGCCTGGATCTCTAGAGTCGGCAAGAAGGAGGCGTATCTGGAGAGTGAGCTCCGCAGCAAGTGGGAGGACTGGAGAGCGGAGTGGTGCTGGATCGTCGAGGAGAAACCGCAGCCGTTCACTACCCTGCGCCAAGCCCCAATACTGCGTGGTAATGATTGGAGCAACGTGGTCTCGGAAGACGAGAGGCTGAAGATCGCCATCACCAGGATCCTTCGCCTCAGGCTTGCTGGGCTCACCGTAGGCGCCGTTGGTGTAGATTTCCTTTGACGCTGAATTGCCCCCCTGCAGGAGAGGGGGAGACCCGCTTGGGAGTTCAAGAACTCGGCGGATATCATGAGGCTGCGCCCGGGCCTCAACTTCAACTTCACCATCCTAGAGCTGGATGCGATGCTCCTGGAGTTGTTCAAGCGCAACCCCCAGCACCCATTTACGTTGCTGTAACACCCGGATAATCATGCTACAGTAATCTCACGTGATGGTGCCACGTCACCTCTGTCACTGTAGTTAACCACGGGTTAGATCGAAACGGTTTCGAAATTAAAATTCAAGATTATAATGACAATAAAAGTTTTCAGGAATTAAAACTAAAATGTTCGGGGGTTGTCTAATATTACAAAGTTAATTATGGTGGGGTGCACACATTTTTGTAAAGTGTCTGGATATTATTAAATGAATTAAAACAGAAAAGGAAAAATAAGAAAAGAAAAATAAAACAAAAGGAGAAAAAGGGAACCCCCCCTGGCCCAACTGGGCCAAGCCCACCTCGCCCAGCCGGCCAGCCCCCTGGCCCGGCCCACCCCCTCACTCCCATATCCCCCCTCCCCCGGTCGGCAAACCCTAGCCGACCACCCCATTCCCCCCCCGATCCCCTCCTCCTCCCTCCCCGCGCCGATCTGGATCGGCTCCGCCCGATCCCGTCGCCCCCGACGCCGGCGACCGACCCGCCGCCCTGACCTCACCACGTCCCCTCCTCCCCGACCGGCCGCGCAGGGCGCAAGGCCCCTCGTCGCCTCGGGCCGTCCCCGACCCCCACCCCACCTCGCCGGATCCGCGACGCCGGACGGCCGCCTCCCCGCCCTCCTCCTCACCGGTCGCCCCCGACCGTCTCCGAGCACGCCTCAGAGACCCTGCGCCCCCCGTGAGCTCTTCCCCCCGTGGATCCCCTCTCTCCCCTCGTCCCCCTCCCGAGCGCCACCACCGCGCCCCCCCGTCGCCGGCTCCGGCCGCCCCCCGCGCACCGGCCCTCCCTCTCCCTTCCCCCGCCACCGAGCACGGGGACGTGCTCCCCGGCCTCCCTCTCCCTTCTCCTCGCCCGAGCCTCGGCCCCGGCGAGCCGCCGCACCCGAACGCCCCCGCGTCGTGGATCTCATCACCGGCGCCCCCCCCGGTGGCCAAATGGTCACGGGGCCGAGCCCGTGGTGCTCAGCGCGCCGCGCAACCCCCCCCGGCCCCCCGTAGCGCGCTGTCGACGAAGACCCGAACCACCCCGCCGCCTCCGCCGCTCGCCGGCGCCGTTTCCGGCCGAGTCCGGCCGTGGCCTTGCCACCAATGGACGCGGCGTCCTCTCCCCATTCGAACGCACCCACCCGCGGCCCCTTTTGGCCGCCGGGCGACGATTCCGGCGAAGTCCGGTGCCCCCTCCGCCGCGGACGCCCACCGGAGCCCCCAACGCCGGCTGCCGACATGGCCGCCCGGGGCCACCGCCTGGGCCACTGACTGGTGGGCACAGGGCCCCCCCCCGCCGCCCTGATTGACTCGGTCAGCTGGGCTGACCGGTCCCCCCTGCCTATGACATGGGGGCCCCACCCCCCAGGACATTTTTAAAATAAAAGAAAGGGAAAGGAATTTAGATAAATATAATTAATAAAAATAATAATGAATAAAATTAATTAATTAAGTAAATAATTAATTTAATTAATCCTGATAAATTAAACCTAATGAATAATTAACCTAATTAACTACTATTAATTAAACTTAACTAAGATAATTAGTTAACAGAGTATGACGAACGGGACCACATGTCAGGGTTGACCTAGTCAACCCTGTTGACTGCTGACGTCAGCATGGCATCATGCTGACGTCATAATTCCATTTTTCGAATTAAATAATTAATTGATTAAATTCCAGAAATTAATAAAATCTTTAAAAAAAATCATATCTTTTAATCCGTAACTCGGATTAAAATATTTTCAACGTGAAAGTTGAGCGACGAGACGAATCCGGATACGCGGTCCGTTCGTCCGCCACACACCCCTAACCTATCGAACCCGCAACTTTCCCCCTCCGGCTCCTCTGCCCGAAAACACGAAACACCGGGAATACTTTCCCGGGGGTTTTCCCCCCTTCACCGGTATCACCTACTACCGCATTAGGGCACACCGAACACCGCGTATTGCCTTGATATATTTTGTGGTGCTTTGTTTGCTCCGTATTCATTATTTCTTCCCCCTCTTCTCTCCGGTAGACTACGAGACCGACGCTGCTGCTGACCAGTTCGACTACGGAGTTGACGACCCCTCTCTCTTGCCAGAGCAACCAGGCAAGCCCCCCCCCTTGATCACCAGATATCGCCTACTCTTCTCTATACTGCTTGCATTAGAGTAGTGTAGCATGTTACTGCTTTCCGTTAATCCTATTCTGATGCATAGCCTGTCATTGCTGCTACAGTCATTGATACCTTACCCGCAATCCTAAATGCTTAGTATAGGATGCTAGTGTTCCATCAGTGGCCCTACACTCTTGTCCGTCTGCCATGCTATACTACTGGGCTGTGATCACTTCGGGAGGTGATCACGGGCATATACTATATACTTTTCACTGTTACATTACCTGTGATACTGTTCGGAGTTGGGGGCTGAAAGGACAGGTGGCTCCATCCCGGTAGAGGTGGGCCTGGGTTCCCGACGGTCCCCGACTGTTACTTTGTGGCGGAGCGGCAGGGCAGGTTGAGACCACCTAGGAGACAGGTGGGCCTGGCCCTGTTCGGCGTTCGCGGATACTTAACACGCTTAACGAGATCTTGGTATTTGATCTGAGTCGGCTACGAGCCTATACGCACTAACCATCTACGCGGGAGTAGTTATGTGGTGGACCCCTGCAGGGAAGTTAATCTATTCGAATAGCCGTGATCTTCGGTAACAGGACGACTTGGAGTTGTACCTTGACCTTATGACAACTAGAACCGGATACTTAATAAAACACACCCTTCCAAGTTCCACAGACAACCCGGTGATCGCTTTTCCACAGGGCGACGAGGGGAGGATCGCCGGGTAGGATTATGCTACTGCGATGCTACTGGAGATGCTACTTGGAGATGCTACTTGGAGATGCTACTTGGGGGACTTCAATCTACTCTCTTCTACATGCTGCAAGACGGAGGCTGCCAGAAGCGTAGTCTTCGACAGTATTAGCTATCCCCCTCTTATTCTGGCATTCTGCAGTTCAGTCCACCGATATGGCCCTTTACACATATACCCATGCATATGTAGTGTAGCTCCTTGCTTGCGAGTACTTTGGATGAGTACTCACGGTTGCTTTTCTCCCTCTTTCCCCTTTCCCTTCTACCTGGTTGTCGCAACCATATGCTGGAGCCCTGGAGCCAGACGCCACCGTCGATGATGATTCCTACTACACTGGAGGTGCCTACTACTACGTGCAGGCCGCTGACGACGACCTGGAGTAGTTTAGGAGGATCCCAGGCAGGAGGCCTGCGTCTCTTTCGATCTGTATCCCAGTTTGTGCTAGCCTTCTTAAGGCAAACTTGTTTAACTTATGTCTGTACTCAGATATTGTTGCTTCCGCTGACTCGTCTATGATCGAGCACTTGTATTCGAGCCCTCGAGGCCCCTGGCTTGTATTATGATGCTTGTATGACTTATTTATGTTTTAGAGTTGTGTTGTGATATCTTCCCGTGAGTCCCTGATCTTGATCGTACACGTTTGCGTGCATGATTAGTGTACGATTGAATCGGGGGCGTCACAAGTTGGTATCAGAGCCGACTGCCTGTAGGAATCCCCCTTCCACACTCCTTGGCCGAAGTTGAGTCTAGACATTGCAAAACTTTTACTAACTTGGCTGTGTGCCTTACGGGCCCACGTCGCCATCGGGTGGTACTAGGATCTTTTACTCCTCGACCTTTACTCTGGGACTCTGAACTCTCTTCTACTCGGGTTAAACGATTTTTACTAAAATCTGACTTTAGGTTCTCGAAAATACTTTCTCCCGGAGAGCCCCTTCAGTCCAGGTGATCGCCGGCTGCACCAGAAGATTTCGAAGTTACTCGCCGAAACTCTTTTGAGACTTTGTGCCCGTTGCTTTTGCAATTCCCTACCATTGAAATATCCCTATGGATAAATACATACACTTGACGTTCTTACTTTTATTCCCAGTTGATCTTGTTATTACAAGATACCCCGAAATTCTCTCTATTGATCCGAGAATATCTTGTGCCTACTGTCTTGCAATTCCTTGTCACCTGAATACCCCTATGGATAATTCTCGCACTTGTCGAGTATCCGCTTATCCCCAGTTGTTCATGTGTTTCACAAAAGTCTTCAAAATAATATTCGATCTTCCAAAAATCCTTTGGAGCCTTTGGCTCTTGAAATTCTTGATTGCTTGCATTATGGTTAATCCCATAAGTCTCGTAGTCTTAATGACATTCCTTGTCATTATCATTTTGAGTCTGTTGACTCAATATTCTGCGAATACACGCAATCATCATTGATCCTTATAAATTACCTTTCCGGCTGAGCTTCCATTCTTTTAACTGGAATTGGTTCTCGACCAATCCAATTGTCGTTGATTGTACCCTAAGGCTATTCAACTTATCCATCCCTAATCAGAGCATTGCTTCTGATCCCTTGATTTGGAAATCATAATTCCTTTGCATTTGACAATTGAGTTAGTCAGTTGTTTCTATAATCTGATCTCCTTGCATTCTTCTTCCTCTAGTTGAGTACCGATACTCGTATCAGATCCTTTGTGGACCATCAAGTCCTTTGTTGGATTGTTATCCGACAGTGTCCTTCACATTTGATCACTTTGTGAGTTCTTCCCCTGATACATGATGCCCTTGTTAAGTTGTATCCTCTGCTTGGCCAACCATGCTCTGCTTTCGGGCTTGTGTTATTTACTCTTGAAACTTGTGGTATATGTTTCTAAGAAGCCCCTATGGGTTGAACATATGCCTTCTCTAAACCGTGTGAACCCGAAAGTTTTCACGAGTCATACTCTTCTGGTGCTTCACCAGACAAATTTCAACACTGCAACTTCATCGAACGTGAGAAGTGAATGAAAGGTTATGCATTGGAGAAGTGGGAGTCGACCTTGAACTTGTGTTCATGCCCATGGACGCGATATATATCCTATCATGAAAGCTTCTTGTAACAATAACTATTTCCTTGATAACTAACCTATGGTATCTGTGAATTGATCCCTTGCAACCGTGGTTCCGACCATGATTGTTCTTCTTTGATCTCATTTCTCGGACAAGTTAAAACAATTGTCTTCTATGGATCAATACACCAGTCCAACCTTTACTTTGATCTTGTGTCGAGTATTACCCCACTGGTATCCCGAGATTATCGTTGAACTGCATAACTTTTTATGAGTTCTTCATCAAGTGCTACCTTCCCACTGATTCCAATTTTTTGCGGGCTCTGAGTTATTGAACACTCAAAGACACCGATAACTGAACCGAGTCCGCTCTTCGGTTCAAGAACTCTTTAGTAAGCTTTTATAAGTACGAGTTTGTACCCGATCACGCCATTCCTAGCCTGTTTGGCTATATCATTGTCGTGCCGATTCTAACTGTGCTACCTGGTCCTTATTCTCGGAGCACCAAATTTCGACGATGAACTAACCTTACATCGATCCTCATCGTCATATCATTTCGCCTTGAACAACAAGCTTGGTTTCGAGTTTGTGTCGTACCCTTGGTTCCAATAACCTTTCACTTCATCATCACTTTGACTTGATGTCGTCGCCGATCGATTACATCTTCATGAACTCTCGCGACAAAGTTGTCGTGATCATCAACATTCTGAGCTCATCCAGGATATCAATTGAATTCATGATGAGAAATACCATCCTTGCCCTCGATGAATTGTATTATCGTCGACCACTTTATTGCCCTCCCACCAACACAAGCTTGTTCATGTTTGGTGTTATACCTTGAGTTCCTTGCTATCCATCAATTGTTCTTCTTTACCTTGGAGTATTACCATCCTTTATGTCAAGAATGTTCTGAGATTTGTTCCACCTCTTGAGAATTCTTGACATAGAAATACTTCTCACCATCACCATTTTTTCTTGGTCCCCGTGTTAATTCCAACAAGTGAATGGTGTTGTTTGGATTCTTTCCTTCTAGCAACCCTATTTTTGAAGTTAATGGTCGAAAGTTCATTCTTAGGCTATTGACTATTGAATCACCATTCTGACATTGGTCGTGCAACCCAACCCATATTTCGGGTGCACCTTTCAACCAATGTTTAATTGTGTATGTTTTCCTCAAGCATACATCATTATACCATTTGATCTGACAAATGTCATCTTATTGTTCACATTATTGTGGAAATCCATCTTTTGAAAATCTCAATGAATTGTCGCTGAGTCAATCAGCCACCTCCTCCCCTCTCCTTGGTTTAATGATGAACTATTGTTTCAGGAACCGCTCCCATAGTTCATTTCCCGAGAATCTTGCAATACCATTTCAACGATTTGTGTTGCGCCTTTTCTTCTCGGGACATCCTGAGTCTGAGGGCATCATGACACCAATTGGATCTGAATCTCGGTCAGATATGATGGTTGGGACAACTTTCCAAGAGTCATGATGTTGATCCTTTGATGACCCGGTAACATGATGTCATGCCTAGCACCCCCCCCGGCTGGAGGACCTATCATTATAGATTCCTTTTCAGCAAGGTTATCCATTCATCCATGAGGAAATTGTAAGACTTATTCTACAAGTTATTCCTGATGGATCCTTTGTGTTTCCAAAGTCTGATCTTCACCTGAAGACCTTGTCAATGCTATCTCGAAGCATGTCTATGGTACTCCAATTTTCAACAAGAACATTTGAAGCCCAATGTTAAATGTTTCCTGCCCAATTATCCAAACACCGCTGTATGGGTAATATCATGAAATTTCTCTCCCCTACCTAAGGAGTTTTCTACATAATATCCTGTCATGGATATCATGCTCTGCTTGTCCTTGGGAAGGATATACCCCTGAAATATGTGTTTAAACACATTTTCCTTCCTGTTGTTTTGTTCAAACTTTCTTGTAAACTACTTAACCGAGCAGTGGTAATCCCCTACTTAGGTAAACACCTCGGTGTACCTTCCTGTCCGGTGTAACCCTATTTCTACTGTTGATGACTTCCGGTAACCGCCGATGGACGAGAACTTTCCCTATTGGTCCGCCTCGTTCAACGAGCAGGAAGGTGGTTCTCTTCGTCCCTCGCCCTTGGTACCGACATTGTTGCTGACATATAATTGACAGGCTACCCTCTGACATGCCTTACTGTCATGACCATGTAAGATGTCAACGCCCTTCCTACTCTTAACCCACATGGTGGGCCCGTAACCCACAGGTCCACTGGATCGAAACCTGACTCTCCTACACCCCTTGTTCCCAAGGTTGTTCCTCGCGTGTGACCTCGATGTAATTCATGAGCCATTTTCCGAGGGATCATCAAATCTGTTGCCGGACGCAATACTTATTCCCTATTGCTTTGAGCCCCTTTCACGCCTTGTTTCAGGCATCGAACGGTTGCCTGCTCGCTCGAAACTTCCCATGAAACCTCATTACTTTGCTCTCGATATTTCCTTAAGTTTCAATTCGAGAGTTACTTTCTGCCACCTTCCTCGATGATATCGACCAGATAGTCAACCTGGTAGAGGTTCGTTCTCCCGGAATACCCCCTTAATTTTTACGTAGGTACGATGGAGTTACCGAAGGAAGGACGACAAACTTCATCATGATGACCTGAAGCAGAGGACTGAAGACATCAATGTAATGAATCAACTTCTTCGAGAAGAGCAAGCCAGGATGAGAAGACCCGCTATATTCGTTACCAGACCTTCCCCCCTTACTCCCCTCCTAAATCTCGGGACGAGATTTCTTGTAGTGGAGGAGATTTGTAACACCCGGATAATCATGCTACAGTAATCTCACGTGATGGTGCCACGTCACCTCTGTCATTGTAGTTAACCACGGGTTAGATCGAAACGGTTTCGAAATTAAAATTCAAGATTATAATGACAATAAAAGTTTTTAGGAATTAAAACTAAAATGTTCGGGGGTTGTCTAATATTACAAAGTTAATTATGGTGGGGTGCACACATTTTTGTAAAGTGTCTGGATATTATTAAATGAATTAAAACAAAAAAGGAAAAATAAGAAAAGAAAAATAAAACAAAAGGAGAAAAAGGGAAACCCCCCCTGGCCCAACTGGGCCAAGCCCACTTGGCCCAGCCGGCCAGCCCCCTGGCCCGGCCCACCCCCTCACTCCCATATCCCCCCTCCCCCGGTCGGCAAACCCTAGCCGACCACCCCATTCCCCCCCGATCCCCTCCTCCT